>NW_010552368.1:0-14655 GCF_000687285.1 Phaethon lepturus | reverse complement strand
ACTTCTATGGTGAAGCTTCTACATTTCTGGAAACACCATCTGAGATATTGTTGAAATGGAGTATAAATAGAATATTACTTGCCGCAGTAATTTCTTTCATATTATAATATCTGCATTTTTCCCCACAATTTTCTTTATTTTTGCCCATGGATAGCTGTGTTTTCCATTCTTACAGAAGTTAGCAGCTGTATTTACATTCATATCATCTTTTACACACAATGAAGTAGAAAAAGATTAGAAATTGTACCAGATTCTTTTACAAGCAGTTGTAAAGTTATGGGTAAGGTCATTACAACTGAAGATAACTATATGACTTGTAGGTAATCCACTCTGTGCACACTACATTGATACACTGATGCACTACATTGATTCAGTATGCAAATAAAAATATCACCATAGAAACATCTCTGAAATAAAACATAATGTTAAACTCTTATCTTCTAAAGACCAAGCAAGTTAAAGCATCTGTGTTTTTGTGATAGAACGAGCCACTTTTTAATGTTTCAGTTAACATAGTAAAAATAAGTCAGTGGGTGTAAGGGTAAGAGCAGTACCATTAAATATCTCTAAAAACAGTGAAACAGCCCTGTGCATGGCTTTGTCTGGGGACCTGTGTTTCCAGATACAGAAGTGGGACATGCGACAGAGAACACGGGGGTTGGTGCTTCCCTGGGTGCCACGGGAGCTCCCCTGGGGTCTGGCAGGGCAGGGTCCTCACCAGCCAGGGCCCACCACATCACCCTGTAGTGGGTTGGCCCTATCCAACAGCTAAGCACACACACAACCACTCGCTAGCTCCCCGTCCCCCCGCAGTGGGATGGGGGAGAGAATAGGAAAAGCAAAACCAAGAAAACTTGTGGGTCAAAATAAAGACAGTTTAATAAGTGATGGAAACAGGAAAAAAACAAATAATACAAAGGTGATCACACCCTGCTGGCCCCAAGCAGACCTATGCCCAGCCAGTCTCCAATCAATGGCTACATTTGAAGACCAAATCCCCATTTTTTATTGCTGAGCATGATGTTTTATGGTACATAACATCCCTTTTGGCCTATTTGGGTCAGCTCTCCTGGCAGCATCCCCTCCCACACCCAGGGTGAGCAGTGTGAGAAACAGAAACACTGTGCGAGCAAAGGTCAGCAACAGCCAAATCACTGGTGCGTTAGTGTTGTTTTAGTCTCAAATACAAAACCCACTGCCATACAGGCTGCTATGAAGAAAGTTACCTCCATCACTGCCAGACCCAGTACATGCCCCCAGCCAGGAGAAGGGCAGCCACAGGGATTGGAGGCAGCCGCAGCTCTGGACACCAAGCACCTCCCTGGGGTCAGGGACGGGCTGAGACCGAACCTGGACGTGGGCCCATGGGTGGGCCTGGCTCGTTGGGGCCCGTGGCTGGGCACTACAGGGCTGTGGGGAGCTGGAGACTGGCCCTGCTGCGTTGCTGATGCAGGGGCTGATGGCCATGGGGGGCTGAAATGGGGTCCTGGGATGTGGAAAGACTGGAGGGAGACCCAGGGAAGAGGGTCAGGGGCAGTCAAGGCTGGAGGTGCCCTTGGGACACTGATAATCATCTTTGAAGCGTGGCTTTAGATCCAGGTTTGAATTCTCAAAGTGGGTGATTTCTGGAAACTGCTAATTGCCTGTTTTATTTTCTTCCCCTGATAGAAAACATCTGTGGAATGATTAAATAGCAAGAAAACTGGCCAACATGTTTTATGATTTATAGGCTCTGTCACACTTACTGGTGTATCTGATTGCTGGGATGACATAACACATTGACCAAAGGGGTCCCCCTTTGTTCATTTCTTTGAAAAGCCATTGTTTCTACAAAAAAAAAAGTGCAGAAACACAATAGAGGGTAGTAGATACTGACAAGTAATGTGGTACGAATATTACTCAACATTCATCCTCACTTGTTTGTTCTTAGTGGAGTGCTGAACATGATAAATGAAGTAGTTTATCCCCAATTAGTATCATGTAGATGGATAGTTTTAATTATATCAAAAATGTTTCTTCAAATCAGGTCTGAAAACAATAATGAAAATATAAAGGAAAAGCATTCATGTGGTGTGTTATTTATTTGTTTAATATTTTTCTATTGTTTTTGCATTTTAATTGGTTTGTAGTAATTTAATCAAATTTTAGTTCCTTGGCTTAACATAGCCAAATAATTTTTTAGAAAGGAAAAAAACCCAAAACTTTCCCAGATGTGTTGTCTCATTTTAAAAAGAATACCACCGGCCATTTAAAAATGCTTGAAGTTAATAGGAATCATTTGATTTAGAATTTCAGTCTAGAGAGAGAGAAAATGTTACTGATTGCTTCTCACTGAGGTTCACAAATAAGGTTCAAAAGAGATGTACTTCCATAAGGTACTGCAGATATTACACATATAAAGGATCAGATTGTCCTTGTATCAGCTGAAGAAATTGGGAGACTGACCACCTTCTGAGCAAAACTCTAAGGAAGCTGTACAATTGAAATTGCTTTCTAATTCCATATTTTATACTTTTTGATTTGTTTAAAGCTAAGGCTCCTCCCAAAAAAATAAATAAGGCATAAAAAAATACCAAGTGTCAAGTATGGTCACTTTTTAAGAGTTTAGAATTCTACAGCTCATTTCTATGTCATTCTTTCAAATTAATTTTTATCAGGGTTTTTTTAGAGAAGTATTAGATAAGGCATCTGTTGTGAAATAGAATTCTTGTTACTAGCTATGTAAATTATCAAAGCAAGATGATGTCATTTGTTCAAACTGTAAAATTAGCACTGGATTCTCTGTAACAATTCAATCCCGTGCCTGTGTGCAAACTACACAAGTATCTAGTAATAGTAAGGATGATGTATTTAATGACATATCTTGTCTTTAAGAAAAGTAAGTAACTACCAACTCATTACATATACAAAATACTGCAGAATAAATAAGATAAGAAGTATTTGGCCTAACCAACCAGAGAAAAATCTGAACTTTACCTTAAAAAGTAAAACACTTACTTACTCCTTATTAGGAATTCTTTGAACTATCCAGGTTCATATGGTAAGATACCCAGAGGACCTTGAAAAAGGTTCAGTATCTAAAGATTATTGAAATTCAGTGGCATCTATGGCTTTAACTTCTTTAGAAATCTCAGCTGACAACTTCCCTTGGTAAGGAAAAACAAACCAGACATAACAAACAGGTTTCCATTTACAATGAAACTGTCACAAAAACATTAATTTTTTACCGGTGGAGTGCTGAAAATGTAGAAGGATGAACCCTTCAGTGCCAGAAACTTGAATTTGTAGAGCTGAGATGAATCAGTTCCTTCAAGTCTCTCATTTACCCATCCCATATGTATGACCTGTAAAAAAAAAAAAATTGAAAATTAAAGCTCTATTTTTCAGTGGAGCATAAGATATATCTGAATAGGTAAAGTCTTTCCACAAGGAAGAGTGATCATATTAGAATAGGGTGCATTATCCCCTTCTTCATATTTGCCTTCCCACCACTACCATAATCTTGATGTGTATGGTATCATGCCAGTGTGTCAGAAGTCCTTGAAGAGACTTAAACTTACCAGTACAGGTTGAATCTTGTCTGAAATAATCACCATTTTAAAAGCCCCTTATATATGTCTCAGCAGACTCTCACTTGAGCCAGCAGAAAACCTAGGTGTACTGAAGTAGTTCATCCAGCAGTTTGTAAAAAAATTGATCCTACATCATCGCTAGCACAGTCAAAAATTGGACACACTGAAATTTCCGTTACATGTACCTCTAAAGAAATACATCTGAACAAATCACTAGATTTATCTGAAGTCAATCAGCTTTTTGTATGCTCATGTTTGCCACTGTTAACAAAGTGTCTTTGTCACACTGATTGTCTTTCAGAGTTTATATACTTTTTTTATATACAATTTATCTCATGATGATTTATGTACTTGTAGAATTAAATGCCAAATTTAGTTGTTACACAACTTCGCTCTAACAGTATTACAATACATGCTTTTACACTTCAGAGAAATTAATTTTAAGAAAAAATAAAATTAAGAAGTAATTCTGTATGCTTCCTTTTTGAGGTAAATGCAAATTTATAAAGGAATAATGCCATAGCATGATAGTAGAATGTAGTTACCCACCAAAAATAACAAATGTAAATATTTTAGGCTTTATTTTGCATTGATAAAGAGGAACATATTGCCCTTGAAACAGGCACTAAAATCTGGAGTGACAACCAATCTGAATATACAGCTATTGCTGATAAGCTTGCTCATTTTCAATTAAGGGTACATTTAATGGAAACCATCAAGTTACACGGGGGCAGAAATGTCATAGCACTTTTGAATATACTGAGCCCACAGAGCTTTGCTGGAAGTCGGTGGGAACACCCTGAAGAAGGCATTCATTAATTTTCATGAAAACTTCAACATTTGTTCTATGGACAGAATCAGAAAATGTGTGATTATATCTGGAATGCTTTTCTATTGAATGCCCAGTGTGTGTACCTGTAGTTATTACCAACAGAGCACAAAGGTGGAAAGAATAAACAGGGAGTAGCTAATAGTATAGATGTATGCTCATACTCTTGTATAATGAAAATCTCACACACTGTTTTCTAATTATGTCTCTTATCCGTCAACTTACTCAGAAATAAACAATAAATCAATATGTTGAGCCAGACAGTCCTTCTCTATACTCTTTTACTGAGCTCCAGCAGTAACATTTTAAGGAGGTCTAAGAAACAGCACAATAAATACAGAAATTCTCACTTTCCTATTGTGTAGATTTAATAACTCTAACCAAAACATTGTTTCTATAGTAGTCAGCAAAGTTTAGAAACAGGATGTTCAGACATTTCATTACTTTAACAAAATATACTGTAGCATTGTTGATAATCTACTATGAATTATATTATATATTGAGTTTATCAGTGTGGAAGTATAATATCAAATACTACAGATAAAGAATAATGTCTAAATCACAGAGCAGAAACAATACAATATTCTCCTTTACATTAATAAAAGTCATGTTTGTTGACTTACAAACGTACACAATTTATTAACCTGTTAAAATCTGATTTTAACAGATTAAACTGATTAAACTGTTAAAACTGATTAAATTGATAAATTGATAAGCAAAGGCTATGGCTTTCTATTATGTTCTTTGTTGATCATCATTATCATCACCATTTATTCTTACAGCAGCATTCACCAAATAATTTTGGAATTACCCACAATGTTAAATGGCAAAACTAAGTCACAGATAAAGTCTGCAGCTTACCCAGGTCATTCATCAAACATGATATGTTAAAGTAAACATGACACATTCTGAGAAATATAACTATATATCTTGTTGCAAACCAAATATGTTCATTTAATATACTAAAAGAAGGAAAAGATGAAGTTTTTAGTTGAAACTCAGGGCAGGATGGTATCAGAAGACTGGAATTCCACTTGTCAAGATTGGGTTTTCATTTCAAAATACACAATTTTCCTGTGACTGAAGGAAAAACTTGGTTTATCTAGTTGACAGAAACTACAGAGTGGCCCATAAGCACTGGTCATAAGTAGAAACAGTAGTGCAAAAGACAACCATACTTTGAATGAAATTCTAAATTTAGAAAAAGAGCACTGAATTTCTCTGACTGAAGTACAATGAGATTTGTTTTTCAATGAAAATATGCTTTATGTCAAAGTTTTCCGTCTGTGAAATGGGAATAATTTCCTTTACTTATTTTATGGAATACGTGCGAAGGCCCTATCACTACTGTATTTTTATCTATGGCTGCAAGATGTGATAGGAGCGTCAAATGTTATAGCCTCGATTTAATGTAGCACTTAAACTTCTGTATAATTCTCTTGAGTACTTATTTAGCTACAAACGCAAGATGGCATTTTCTGATTAGCTTCAGACTTACTTTCTGGGTATGTGTTCTAAGAGTTTTACCGAAATAGAACTGTTATTATTATTATTATCTTTATTGCAGTCATACCATACTGTGACCAGTCTACCTGTAGTAGATCAGAATCAAGAGACTTGGTTTGAAGTATACCCTTCTCCACACAACAAATGGATTTTTATAATTATTAACAGCTATAAACTCAATGTCAAGCTGTTCTGTATGCTGAAATCTCTTTAAACCTCAGACAAAAAGAAGAATGATACAAAAATACATTAACTGGACAAGATTTTGGGGAAATGGTCTTTCTACTCACTGAATTATTGCAACATTGTAATATCACTCTTGATCTACATGGATTGTGAAAAGGTCACCTATTCATTCCACTTCAGAGTCTACACAAAACCAAACAGCAATACTTCAGTTACATTTTGAATATGTTGCACTGAATATTACTTTGCTTGATTGAAATGACTAACAAAAACCTCCAATTCCAGGAAAAAAGAACTTCAATCAAGAAAAACCAAACAATAGATCAAAGCAAAGAGAAAGTCTTAGAACCCTTAAAAACATTTAAAAAAAATACCTTTTTGTTTCTAAATCTGATTATAATGTCCAAGAGACATCAGAAACTGATTAAAAGTTTTTCAATTTTCATTTTCTTTAAAACCACTACTTAGCTTTGCATTGTCAACATAATTTCTGGAACAAGGAAACAATTATATAGCTCACAGTAGAAATAAGAAAAAATGGTCTGCTGATTTATATCTCACAAAAGAAAATAAAAACTTATCTGGAAAAACTAGCTAGTGTATAATAGTTCAATGTCATTAAAAAAAAAGAAAAAGTAGAAACCCTTCCAAAAGTCTTTTAAATCCCAAGATTATGGTTTGTGTGTTAGCACAATGAAACACTTACCTAAGTACTAAAGGTGCTAGTAAACAAAATGTTGCAGCATTTCCTGAACTTCCCAAAAGACACCTATAAAATCAATGCCTACGTCAACTTGTTCCTTTTTTCTTTTTTAATGAAGATATTAAAAAATTCAACAGTTAGCACATTTGTAGATCATTTTAAAATTTGGATAAGAGTATCTCTGCAGAATACTGACTAAAGTCTTCGTACATATATACGTTTAGGAAGAGAAGTATAGTACAACTAGAAGACACACAAGCTTTTTGTTTGTTCATTTGTTTTAGAATTTTTGTATATGTTTTAGAATTTTTGTATATTGAGGAGAAAAGCAAAGGCTGAGTTGATTTAAATAGGGATTGCTCCACCAGATATGAAAGACTGAATGAGATACTTTCTTGTGGAAGAAGCAACAGTCAGGCTAGGTGGCTGAAGAAGGGTTGCTACTGCAAGATAAGCGGTGAGCTTACTGGGTTTAGAGCCACATTACTGTCAGTTGCATGGGCTGAGGATAACAGGACGGCAAGCTAAAAAGTAAGTACTAATGAATATGACAGAGAAAGAGGAAAAGGCAAAACAAAAGACACATAGGAGGAGAAAGAAATCAATTTAGTAAGACCAAAAATAAAGAAACAGGAGAAAAAATGAAATTAAAATGAAAAGAACAAAAGGAAGGACACTATACAAGTATATAAACAGGGGGAAATCAATGAAAGATATTTGGGAGGAAAAAAGGTAAAGAAAAGTGGATTCCAAATGTATACTTGCCTATAAAGACACAAAGTCCTTAAAAAAGTAAAGACGGAAAACTGAAGAATTTCCTTTCGCAGAATCAGTGTTTGATTAACTTATGCATATATTGAAAAAATAATTATCCAATTTTTGGTACTCAATAACAAGCTGTTTGTGGTTCATAACTAGGCTACTGAGGTTTTAATGAGAGGTCTCAGTACGTGGGTGGGAATATTAGTCCCAGGATAAAAACTCTTCTGTTATTTGGATTGAAACCTGCCATCTGAAGTTTTAAGGAGAGCTCATAAGGCATAACACTACAAACTGTCCCATTCTCAGCATAGCTTTTACCACTTTATTCCCGTACTGCATAATCAATTTGAAACTGCTATTTGAAACTGCGTGGAAAATTAGCCATACATCTGGAGTATTACCCATACATCATCGGTGTATTATTAAGTTTCTAACATGTTCTAAGACACTTTCCAAAAGTTCCTGTAGGAATAAAATGAGCAATGGCACTCATTATGAGGAGATAAAACAAGTTACTAACAAAATGTAATCCAATCATAGCAGATAAATGAAAGTTCTTATTTGCACTTACTGTTTCCCTACTTCAGCAATAAAGTATCTAGATGCTTCAAAGACTGGAAACTTAACATGTTATGTTTAATAAAGCAATCAGTACATTTTGTATACAGTACTTTTATTTAAATAGTTATGAAAAGTAAATGATGTAAAACACTCCGGAGGGAAATGAAGAAAGAAAATCAAGTAGATCTTTGATAAATGAGATGTCAGAACAGATGGATACACTTATGTAATTAAAGTGGGATAAGAAGCTATAACAGATGCCAGCTTGGTCTGCAAGTTAAGAACCAGTGTCATACCATGAAGCACAATGGAACAATACAAAATTAAGAAAGCAAAGAGAAGCACATCTTGAAGTAACTTAAGTAATTTTTTTTGGTCTTTTCCAAAGCAACTAGTAGATTGCGTGTTTTCAAAAGTACAGATACCGGTGGGAAAAAAAAAAGCAGTTCTTTCACATACATAATGATTAATTAAATTTTTTTTTTTTTTAAGTTTGGAATGCTAGAAGTTTTGATGCATTACATTAATGATTTCCATTACATCAATTTTGCATTCCGTTATGTCTTCATGGCTACTATTCAAAACACAATTTTTTAGACATGAAACTGCAGAGGAACATGGAAATGATGACACTCAAGTGTTTTATGTGTTTCAGCTCAGGAACAAAATTTGTAAGTCCAAACACCACAAATAGCCACATGTCCATACTAACCCAAAGGGAACTATGAAGACACATATGTATCTGAATTTTTGTATTTTCCCAGGAATTGGTTTCCTGTGCAAAATTTGGATTACGAGTCCTTTTGGGTACTGATAATTGTTTCTCCTCTTTGTTTGCTTGTTTTAGCAAGGTGGCTGGGAAAATTTGGGCTGATATAAATCACCTTTTCTCCTTATAACCTTCTTGTTCAAATTAGGATCCAAAACACAAAACTCATTCTTGAAGACAGGTACCAGTAAGTTGCCTTACTGGTTATGCATTCTTACATTACACTAAATCAGTAGCACTATTTCTGCAAGCAGACACTAACCAAACTAAATAAAAGTGAAAAGCTCAGGTCCTCACAATATTTTTTTTTGTCTTGTATTATTGATAAAAAATGAAGTAGACATATAACAATAAAATACACCGAACAAGCTATTCTCCTCACCAAATAAAGACTCAAATTGTTTCATCTGCAGTTTAGGGAAATAAAAAAAAGAAAATCTTTCAAACTATACCTGTTTGCTATAGCTGTTGCAAAAGAGCCCTCAAAGCAGAAAACTCAGTGAGAAAATTCAGTCTCAGTTTCCTTCCACATGTTATCCCCCAATCAACAAAATAAGAATTCTGCTTCAAAATGTGTTAACATAATTTTAATTGGAGAATAATCCTGCAGAAGGACTGATGTCATAGTAGTAATCCAGTGAAATCACAGTTCTGTAATATTGAATGGAAAAACAATGGATCCCAAAAGTTGTGAAGAGCAGATGCCTGTGTAAAAAACTATATACTTTAAAATCATTCTCACAATCCACAAGGCAGAAAAATACAAATAAAAGGAGATTAAAGAAGAGTTGTTAAAATATATATATATATTTTAATATTCTAAGAACTAAGGGAAGTTCAGGAAGACAGCTTAATCAGAAACCATGATTTTTCACCAGAGAAAGCATTGCCTTGTGCCACTCACTGCCAGAGACATCACAGACCCAGCTGATTGCTGGAAGATGTGGCCAACATCAGGGTAAGAAACACTGCCTAAATACATTCTTTTGTACATTTTTCCTTAAGTAGGAATAGATTTCCTTTGTCTGACACATCCTGTAGAGTTTCTAGAATCCAGTGTTTTGAAGTCTTACAACTTCAACGAGTAAGCTAACATAAACCACTTTATTAACAGCAAAAAATTGTTCATATGAATAATGTGAAGGTATTTGTTTTATAAAGCATACTGAGTTTTCATGAGATGTTCAGAAATGCAATCACAGTTTTCAGAATTCTATTATGTATAGATTTGTTTTGTTGAGTTTGGCAAATCTCTTGACTTTTTTTTTTCTTTTTTGCAGATTGCTTGTCTTTAAAATCATTATAGTATTGATAGTTATTTACCTCGTACAGGCACTACATACTAGCTAACTACTGGAAGATAAAAAGTTTAAGTAAGTGCTTTAAAGTGGTACTTCTTCTGCTAGAGTGAGTTGTTTCAGTGGAAGACATAAGGTCCCAGAAAAAAATCTCTTACACAAAGCACAGAATTTCATTAGGAATTGCATAACTTTATTTATAAGGGAGACTGGTTAAAAGTCTTACCAAGGAAGATCTCAGTTCTATCTCTACATGCCCTCTTTATGCTTAAAGGAATTTAGTCCTGCTCCCTTTTTACAGGTGTAAGTTGTAAAATTATAGTCTGCAAGAATCCAACTTTTCCAGACTAACAATTAGGAGAAAGTAATTTTACTACTATATAATATATTTTAAAAACATTTTCCTCTGTGTTTGAGAAAATTAAAAAAAAAAAAGAAAGAAGAGAACCCGACCTTATGACAATGTGCAGGGTTTCTTTTATTCTGATTCTGCAGGATGAAGCTAAGCAAACTTGTTCATAGCATACCTCCGTGTTGTGGTTCTGCTATGAGGAACAATGGGAAAACCCTCCATATTTGAAAAGGTCCTTATTTAGAATTAGGATCATATAATTATCAAAAACAGAGTGGAAAAGAAGCTTCTGAGAAATTTAGTGCCTTACCCTCTCCAAAATGTGGTACCCATGATACCTATTTTATTTCTAAAATTATTAAAATATATTTTTATATATATTTTATATTCTAAAATATATTATCTAAAAATATTTCCTAAGAATCTCCAGTAATGGAGACTTCATAATTTCTCTCAACAATTTACTCTAGCACTTTATTATCATTATTAATAATGAGGAAATCTATTCGTCATGTCAAACATGAATCGGTCTTGCTGTAACCACAATTTAAGACTTTTTTTGCCCTATCCGTCAAAGACCCAAATGATTTTGCCCTTAGCCTGGAAGAGTAAATAAAGCTTGTGTGGCATAATTCCTTGCTGCATGTGTTACCCTCTGAGCACAAAGTTATAATTCCTGGACATTTCTTTCATCCCTCCCTCTCTGTCTTTATTTCAACCTGTCGATAGAGGCCATGGAAAATCTCTGGTCAATATTTTTTGGAAACATTGTGCACAAAATCGGACACAGTACACTTGCCAAGGCCTTACAGCAAAAGGAACACTTAGCATGTCTTGCAGGTAACTCACTTAGGTACAGCCCGCAATACTTGCTTGCTATGGCATGCAGGTAAACTTGTTAAACTGACAAGGTAACAATGTGAGAAGCTGCTGGACATTGCGTACAATGCCAAGGGAGAAGCTGGCTGGCTATCCCAAGCCTGTGCCTATACTAATAGAGCAATAAGGGAATAAACTATCAGGTGAAATATATGAAAAGGAAGTGAAGAATGGGTGAAGAGTGTCAAAGTATAATGAAAAAGGGGTGGTGGTATCACAGATTAAGGCTGAACTAACCAAATAAGCATGTAAAAATCAGAAAAAATAAGGGCCAGTGGAAGAGTAAAATGTGGGTGGGTTCCTTATTTGGGAAAGGGAAAAAAAGAATGTAAGGTAAACCATACAAATGGGCCTTTTGGGGGTCTCTGTTGATCAGCCCTGTACCTGATTACCACAGGCTGATGTAGTAATAAACCATAATAATAAATCATAACAATGAACCTGTGTTTTTCTTATTATCTCTATCTGACCGGCTTCTGCAGTCAGGGGCATGTGGGATGGCCTCCCTAAGTGCTAGCAAGGCAATGGAGAATGGATGAAACCTCCCTAAAAGAATTTACATCCTCAGATATTTTTCAAGTATTTTCCAGCAACAACTTCTCCAGTTGTTTCCCACAGCCTCGCATATATACTTGATTATTCTTGCCTCTATGCTGTACCCTAATTGGCTTCCATCCTGTTTTTCAGACTCATTCTTCAATATGTCAAGATCATTCTTATGTCTAACACTGTATTTTAAAGTTTCACATCTGCAAAATTAGTAGGCTTACTTTTGCTAGTGCACCATAAAGGAAATATTCAAGGGACCTGGATCCAGGACAGACCTTTTTGGGACTTCCAGTCAATATGTCAGTTTTGAAAGTGAACCATTTATACCTATTATTGGATTATCTAACAAAGTTTGTACAACCAAATCTGTATAATACTTGTTTGAAATATTGTAATGTCAAGAAATGTCATAAACCTTACTGGAATCAAGATATGTTGCAGGAACTGCCTGTCACCCATCCAGAAGATGTGTTATACTATCACAGGAGCAAATGAGATTGGTTGTCACTATTCATTCTTCACAAATCCTTCAGGGCAGTCATTTGTTATCTTGCAGCTGCATACAAATATTTTATTTATTTCAACTTTCAATTCAACTTCAATTGAAGTTAAATTCTCTAATTCTCCAACTTCTCTTTCTTTTTCCACTAACAGTCATGATGTTTACCCTTTCTTAATCTTTTGATACGGCACCTGGCAGATGCAAATTCCCTGAAATATCCTGATAATAGGTCTGAGATTACTTTGACCAATATTTCAAATATCACCAGGCATTAAAAGCATACACGCCACCAAAACTTCCTTTTGTATTTTAATCAGTGATTTTATTGCTGTTTGCTATTATTATTTGCCATATTATAACCATCTTTTACAGTTGACCTTTTTAGTAAGGATGACCTCTGATACACTGAAGAGAAGACAAAAATTTTTCATTGTCTTCTTGCTATTAATGCACTTAGAGGGTAATTTTTTGTTGCCCATCTATCCCTTGCTGGTTGCATTTTAATCTGTGTCCTGGCCTTCTGGTACTATCACATGCTATGCTTTTACAGTCATTGTCTCTAGATTTCATTTTCTGTATGATTTCCTCTGGAGGTCAATGAAGAGGTCACTGCAAAAAAATCAAAACAAACAAGGGAAGAGACATCCTAGGAAGTAGTGAAAATCTGTTTTACAGCATCACAAGAAAAAATATACATAGTCTTAATTAATGTGTGATCAATATTTTCCTATTTTGACAGAGAAGAAATGGTATTGTTCTAGTGGAGGACAGGAAATGATCATATCAGTTTTAAAAAGATAAAAAAACACCTGGTAAACAAAACAAAAAACCTTGCAAGTAGTTTTTCTGTAGAGAGAGAGAATTACCTAATTTACTATTTCATAAAAAATATAGAGCTATCCAGCAGTGTGTATGTTTTAGAAAATTGAGTCCCAAATCTAACTGCCTACTGATAACACAGCATCAAGTGCTTTCAAGTCTCTAGAGTGCTGTAATAAATTATATCAAGCAGAATCAGAAGTTATACTATTTGGAGAATGGTGGCTGTAAACATCCTCCACAGTCAATAAAATAATGTACAAACTGGCTCAATCCCCTTCTCTCCTTGTGGACCACTAATATGCTCTAAAAGTATCCAGTACGTAGATGCTGTGCACTTCATCATCCACACAAGCCATACATACGTTTAAAGCCAGAGCTTCAGCAGTGATACTCATTTAATATCTTTCAAATTTGTGTAATCCCTGCATACTTGTCAAAGCCTTGTAGTCCTTGACATGGACTAACTAGCATGACATGTTTTGTGATAACTAGAACTCTCCAAACAATTCCCAAGGACAGTCTGGGATTTAAGCATCGGTGGGAATCATTTCCAATAGTCAGTTTAAATGCAGATACCCTGCTTTGGTGGGAGAAAAGAATTTAACAGTGTGGAATTAGCCAGACCATGCCAGTTAGCTTCATGATCTGGTACTGATTATTTTAACAGTACAAATATATTCATAAGAACTACAACTTTTCCTACTACCTCTTTCTAACTTTGGATCATAGACACAGGGCAAAGTCCAAACTCTTTGTTTAACATCTTTTGGCAAAAAGACCCATAAATGCAGCTGGTTTAGACCTGGGAACCAACATCTTAGCCCTCTCACTTTCCAGTTTGCTTGGTTTTATGTCCATGGAATTCATCATGTTCTGGAGATACAGTTTCTAGTAAAACCCATCAGGGGCAATACAAAAGACAAGGAAGAAAGCTAGGTTTAACAAAGTAATTTTTTACGTTCTTGACCATGAATCCCAGTTTGTTAAATGACCTATGAGAAACAGAATATAAATGAAATCTATCCTGATATGTTCTCATCCCTTTATGAAACATCAAGTTGGACTCTAAAGGCAATGAAGAAAACTCACTGCAGACGACACAATAACAAAACTCTAAAGACCTGTTCAATTTTCCAGGAATGTCCATATTCAAAAGTAAAGATAAATTTGCAGCTATCACCAATTTTACTTCAAGGCAGCTCTTCAAGTGACTCTCAATCTCTTAAGCTTATCCTTTCTCTAAATTTTAAATCAATTGCATTAGCAAGAGCTATTCTGCTTTGTACAAACATTATGTAACTGACATTAATAGGCTCCATTAATCTAGGGCAGACCAAGTCCTCTTCTGTTTTCAGTTATCATTGA
>NW_010552367.1:0-8113 GCF_000687285.1 Phaethon lepturus | reverse complement strand
AGGCTGGGGCCAGCACCGGTCCAGGACTGCTTTTCTTAATTACAGCTATTCCAGTGGGAGTAAATTGTCAGGATTTGGGCAATGCCAGACGCTGGAAAAGCAAACATCTCTTTGTGGGCGTTCCTACGCCATGATTTTAATGTTTAGGAAGCTTTTTCCCCTCACTTACTTACACCCAAAGACAGTTGATGCCATAGAAGTACAGTTTTGCTCCAAAACAGTCCATTCTGGATTTGCATAGTACTTTATTATTTTTAAGAGAAACTGGCTTACTTCCAAATTCATATGCCTGAGGCTGAATGAGCTAAATTTAAATACCAAAGTATTTCAAATAGATATTTTACATTAACAGCAATCTCATTTATTTTAGTTTAGTGTTTTCACATAGTTTTTCAAAGTTAAGCTAGACCCACTGTGTAAGAATGAGTGTTTCATTAATTTTTATAAGAGTTATAAGAAGCATATGTTTTAAAGCTTCCTTTTGTAACATAGCAAAGTATATTTTAGACATATTTATTTACATAATGGCCACATTAAAAGAAATTTTCATATGGAAAAATGTAGCAATACCAAGCAACGGTTACCACAAAGTTTTAAAAAAATATATTAATGATATGGAGTGAAAAGAAACAGGAAAAATTTTAAAAATGAAATGAGAGGATGTGATTTTTTTTGTAGTGCTCAAAGTGAGCACATTTCCACTCCTATCACAAAGCCAGTGGAAGCACAGCATTCTACAGGAAACTTTCATGAGGAATCATGAAAAAAAACGTTGTGTGAAAGAATTGAAATATCTCACTTGGAAAACTAGATCTTCGTCTTGAAAAGGTGAGAAGCGTTGACTTTGGTTTTGCTGTTCTGATCAGTTTCGGTTCAGGTTACATTTTGTTAAATGTAGTATGCAATGTATATATAACATATATAAAACAAATATTTTACTATACTATAGCAATAAATGAAAAACACAGAAATGTAAATGTTTTAAGAATGCGAAAACAAGACTTGACACAAAATAATCAGACCTCTACTGCTGAGCAATCTTCTGAAATATCTCAGGTTTGGGCAAAAAATGCATTTTTCTGTAAGAAAAGAAAAAACCTTTCCAGCATTTTATCAGCTCACAGTTACCACAAGTATCATTGAAAATTGTTACTGCTAATAAATAAACTACATCAGCACATCATCCTACTAGAATTAAATCAACAGCTACTGTAACCTCCATTTGTCTGAGGAGAAGTTTGAAGAAATCCTCAAAACCTAATTTGTTTTCACAGGTTTTCAGAGCTTAGAAAATATAAGCCTGGCCTCAACAGGAATTTGAATTACCATCTAAAATAATTTAGACATGATGCACTGAAGAGATTTTATGTATATAAAAGATGTATGGGTTTTGCTCTACTTTGACTGAAGAGCTGTTGTTTCTGCAGGCATGTCTGTTCACATTTTGAGGGTATTTTCATCATCTAAGGTTTTTAGTGAGGGTGCAGGTATATTTATTGAGGAAAGCACAAACGATTCATTTTTTCTGTGAACGCTGGGAGAACCTCACTAAGATCAACGGCTATTTTGCTTTCAAAAAGCCTACAAGATTGGACCTATTGTGTCCAAGACCTATTGGACCTACTGCAGAGCCTTGAAAACCATTAAGCTGGAGCCAAAATAAACTAGTGAGTATGTCAGGAAAGCAACAAAAACATCATTGCCCCATTATTCCAGGGGCTTACTTCCTCGTCAAGGCACAGCGCTCTTGACTTCTCCCTGCAGAAAGTTGTGTAACGTCCTGCCCCGTGAAGGCATGCATTCCTGGAAGAGCGGAGGTCCTGAGAATGTCAAAAGCTCTTGAAAACAGGTCCAGCTTCCACTTTGCCAGACACTATGGTAAAGACTGCTCTGAGAGCTAATTTTGGATAATGAGCAATCAGCAGGGGCAGAACATCCTGCAAGTATCTACAGCTGAACCCTCTTAAACAAGATTGGGATTACCCAAAGCTTTTCTCATGGGTGTTAATATGGTGATTAAAGTTTACAAGAGGCCTGTGGTTTTATTTTTGTCTTGTCACATGCAATGGCAGCTAGGCAGGAAAGCTGCCTTAATGCATCGATGTTTAAGAGTCATAGGACTGTTTGGTCACCTACGTGGAGAATGCAAGACATGCTTATGTAGCAATAACTGCTAAATAAATTTAGTCATGGTTGTTATATGAATGCTCTTGGTCAAAGATGTGGCAGCATACTCAGAAATATTATTTGGATAGATGTACTTTCACTGGAACGCCTTTAGCCTGCCAGAGTGTCCTGAAGTACAAGTCTGCTGTTGTATGTAAAGTAGATACGCTCATGCACGTTTGTAATGTGCAAATGCATGTTCCGTCACTGGGAGATATACCTCTTCAGAGCTGGCAATGTCTGCTGACAGCACTGTTAATTAGCAGATCCTGTCATCTTTTGTTATGTATTGCTTTTCCCCACAAAAGCAACATGAGATCTCCTACTTATATTTTTTTGTGTAACTTTTTTGGCAGGGTATGGATAGGAACTGCCAACTTTTGGAAGGTGACCTACTCAACAAAATATGTAGGGTTGTTTCTCCCACCTTCTGCTTCTGTTCTTTCTCACCTTTGTATTTAAAAGACTGCCTTGAACAGATAGGATCCTAAGTGAGCCTTATCAAGGTCAGAGCTGGTTGCTCTGGCACAGATTTGAATACGAAATGTTGTAGATATCTGATTCCCAAACATCTTTGGAAGCCATGTTTACCACCACTAGCTTGCCTGTAATTGTGGTCAAACTTCTGCTTTCTTTGTTTCATTTCCATTTTTAGAAGACACATCCAATTTAGTTTAATCTAATCAAAAGTTAATTTAATTTAATCTAAATTTAAAAGGGTTGTGTGAATGATTTTTTTTGTTTTGTTTTGGATTATGGTTTTTGGCTATCGAGCAAAAAGCTGAGAACAACTTAGGTTTTCATGATGATGAATTTACATAGTTTCATTTTTCTCTCTTAAAAATGCTTGAAATTATGTTACTTATTTCAGGAGAAATTAGACTCTTTTATCCTTTTTTTTTTTTTTTTTCTTTTTCAGTCAGAAGCAAATGAAATCTCATGGCAATGGTACTTTTTATCTCAGGACCTGCTAGAATGGTCATTGTAACCAGAAGGGATGCAGGCACACAGAGCAGTTGCCCCAGCTGCAGGGCTAGGACATACTTAGGGAAAGTTTTCTCTAGTTCGGCCCCTTGATTATGTTCCACTGTGTATAAAGCACCTAGATTTTTGGGGAACTGGCCCTCACCTACATGTGGAGTAGTTTAGGAGAGGCATTTGTTTGGCGCCTGTCTCATGCACTACATAACTATTTCACATAAAGAGTGGAAAGCAACTGCAGAAACTACGGAAAGATAATCTCTGCCTACATCAACCTATAATTAGGTGATTTGAATTTGAATCATTCAAATGTGCTCAAGTAACGGGATAGATACCAAAGGGTTCTTTCTTTAAAACCGCTTGATGAACTTGAGGGGATAAGATCCTTGCACACATTGCCTGGCTATAGGCAGTTGTGAGACGGCCAGTCTTCATTCTGTTGTTCACCCGTAGATGTCTACGTGCTGTTTGATATGTCCCAAGGGCACCACATCTGGGTTTCAGCTGCTGGTCACTTAGCCTGGATCTCCCACACTTTTATATCCTATCTGCCAGCCTTGTGCTAGCACCCCGGGTGCCCTGGGGCATGTCGGTTGGGTGCCAATGCAAGGGCAATTGATTTGAGCCACTTCTGTTCACTGAGTCTGGAAAACAGCTATCTTTGTGTTTGAATGTCAATGATCATTAGGGCTTGACAGCCTCGTTCTTGTTCTCACTCTCCGTTTTATCTTGAGCAGTGCAATGATAAAATATTTGTCTAATATTTTTACTAACTTTTGTATGCGTGCAGAGTATGAGCAAAGGGGTGACACTACATCTTTGGGGCAAGGATTCTGTGGGCAGAATTGCAAATAAATAAGAAAACAGCAAACTGGAAAGAATTTGTTATGCTGTCTCAAACTGGTTTACAGTTGTAAATATGTAGATTTTATATATTAACTGCTGAAATTCTTAGTGTAAACATAGACTGATGTGAGGGAGAAGAAAAGCAATCAAGAAACTCAGCTTGGTAAACAGTTTCAGTAGATGTTCTTGAAGAACTGCTGAGACAGGCTTCGTGCACAGATGTGGGCTGGATCACAGGCATGTGAACACATTCACCTGGGTGTTGGGTACTCTTGGATGTGCTTTTGAGATCAGAAAGGATAGAGACCAAAGGGAAAGAAGGTTATATTTTTAATCACAGAAAAAGAAGTAAACATTTATGAGATATCGGATCAAATGCTTGGCTATTTTGATGATTTGGTAGTAAGACATCAGGACAGGGACTGAGTTTCTCCTATTTTGTGCCTGCAGTGCCAACCCTCATCTTAGATCACAGGTGATCTCAATTGTAAAGGCTATGTCCACTTTAAGAACATTGCAGGGTGAGATTTTTATTTGCCTTTGTTGTTTTGCTGCATCAAGCAATGATGAAAGGAAGGGTCTGGTTCCCAGGATGGATTTACCTTTTATTAACTTCTGGTGTCAATGAGCAGGATCTTGCCCACCGTGTTCTGTGTGGGCAAGGTCAAGTCTCCATGTGGAGACTCTACATTGTCCTCAGCGGTGCATTGTACTCAATGAGGCAAGCTGCTGCCTGGCACACCGGAGGTGGCACGCTCCTTCTGATCTGATCCATCTGCAATGGAGAGAGGTTATATACCAGTACGTGCTGGGAGGCAACTGGCTGGAAAGCAGCTCTGCAGAGATGGAGCATGGGGTCCTGCTGGACAACAAGCTGGCCATGAGCCAGCAATGCAGCCTTGCAGCAAAGATGACCAATAGCACCCAGGGCTGAATTAGGAGGAATGTTGCCAGAAGGTCAAGGGAGGTGATTGTTTTTCTCTACTCAGCACTGGTGAGGCCATGGCTGGAGTCCTGGGTCCAGTTCTGGAATGCCCAGTGTGAGACATGGACATACTAGAGAGAGTCTAGCAAAGGGCCACAAGGATGATGAAGAGTCTGTAGCACCTCACACATGAGGAAAGGCTGAGAGAGCTGGGACTGTGCAGCCTGGAGAAGAGTAGGCTTGAGGGTTCTCACCGATGTGTGTAAATACCCGTCAGGAGGGAATGAAGACAACAGATGCAGGCTCTTTTCAGTGGTGCCCGGTGACAGGACCAGAGGGGATGGGCACACACTGACACAGGAGGTTTCTTCTGAACATCAGGAAACACTCCTTTACTGTGAGGGTGACTGAGCTCTGGCACAGGTTGATCAGGGAGGTTGTGGAGTCTCCATCCTTGGAGATAGATACTCAAAAGCTGTCTAGACATGGTCCTAGGCAGTCAGCTGTAGGTGGCCCTGCTTGAGTCTCTATATTTGGAGACATTCAAAATCCAACTGGATATGATCCTGGGCAACCTGCTCTGGGTGACCCTGCTTGAGCTGCAGGGGCAGACCTCATGATCTCAAGAGGCCCCTGCCAACCTGAGCGGTTCTGTAATTCTGTGATGTGGTCATGTTTTATATTCTGTAGCTCTGAAGAAGAATACTTGTTGAGTGTTGTCTGATAATTTAAAACACAAAAAAAAAGGTGTTGCTTTCTTCTTTAGGGATATAGTTGTTGTAAAAATATTGCTGATATTATTTATTAGTAACTTGGTACTTGACTGAAGTGAATGGGTTCAATGACTATGCATCTGAAGTTTCAATGGGCTATATTATGCCTTGCCACAAAATCCTGCTCTTCTAGAGAGGATAATCTTTCAACACCATCCCTAATGGTCTTCAAATTCTTCCCTACCCACCTCCTTATTTAACCTCAAATTCTGCTTTGCATGCAGCAAAGAAAGAGATGTAGCTGGTGGGTGCTCCCTCATCACCAGCATGGATGTGCATGTCCCATTGAGTGGAGGGTAGGTCTTCACATAGAAGGTCCATCAGCTCCCACAAGGTTAGCCCCAGAGCTTAAATGCCAAAGAAGCTATTCATACCTGGAAGGGCTTGATTGTCACAGGTTCTTGGTGTATTTGTCTCATATTACATGTCTAGAAACATCCAGAAATCTCCAGCAACTATTGAAAAAGAAGGTTTGTTGCATCTTCTAAATGAGAGTGGTTTTGTACCATAAAAAGCTTCGCTGCAAAACACTCATTTAGCCTTTTACTATGAACACACTTGTGATCTGCAACTCTGAACCATGAGGAACGGGCATATGTTTTTGAGTCCTTGTATGATAGCCACAAAGAGCGATAGTTACAAGTGGTCTAGAAGGGCATATAGTAAAAGCATGAAAAGTGAACCCAGAGGGAAGTCAACCATTAACTTCAGAAGCAGAAAGGCTTTTGAAGTTGGAAATTTGCTAGCTATGGAAGCTTCATCAACTCCTTATTATTTACAGTTTGCTCTCCAAATGTGATGCCGGTAAAAGGACAGAACAGCTGGAGAGAGAGTGATTTTCTTGCAAGCTCCATGGACCTCTGATTACAAACACATGACTGCGTGGCATACAAAAGTGACAGGGTTAGCGAGTATGCTATGCTGAAGGTATATCACTAGTTGTGCAGTTCTGTGAGATGACAACAC
The DNA here is from genome assembly GCF_000687285.1 of Phaethon lepturus. NCBI lineage: Eukaryota > Metazoa > Chordata > Aves > Phaethontiformes > Phaethontidae > Phaethon > Phaethon lepturus. The sequence goes on along the minus strand of NW_010552367.1, from coordinate 1,456 downwards.
TTGCAAGTAACTAGCACTACAGCAAAATTTAAAAATCCAACCTTTGTACCTTATTTTGCGCAGAAAGGAAATAGCACATCACATTCTTCCTTTCTATTATTAAAAAAAAATTGTTTTAACATTGCAAAATAAAATGTATGATGCACGTGGGTCTGTGTATATATACACACACTCTGTATATATAGACACAAATACATATAAATATATATATGCACATGCACACACCTGCATATACTTCTATGGTACCGGCACATATAGAAGGCTATAGTCAGACTCTCTAAATAGCATACAGGACTTGGTCCAAATTGTCCTGCCTGTGTGAAAGAAATACATTAGAATATAATAAAGAAATAATGAAAATGCAGCAGCTCATAAAGTGAAATCCCAGGAATTGCGGCAAGTTTCACGCACTTGATTGCTAGATAAACTGCATCACTTCTCAGAAAGTGCAGAATTAATATCCGTTAACTATCCATAATTTTTTTCTATATTAAGTCAAGGCCCATACAGTTTGGATTACATTGTTTTCATGTTTACCTTTCAAAAAGCAAACAAATAATACTGTGAAAATAATAATTTGCTGTGTGACACAGTAAGAAATACTGTGTTACTGGTTTGTGTTGCATCGAGGTGTGCGGTGAGGTGTGCCGTGCCTGCCGCCCAGCTCCCACACACCAGCAAAAACCACGCAGAAACCACTTTGTGCGGTTAACAAAGCCTGCGCTGCAATATTTTTGCAACTGATCTGCTGGACAGAATGATACGCATTGTTCAGTAATTTTATATGTCTTAAAAATAACAGCTGTTAGAGATTTACACACACTCCATTAACTATAAATTTTGGATTTTGAAAGCAGACAAGTTTCTGCTTGATTTTCACTCCAAATCTTTTGCCACTCAGATACATTCTTCTTCAAACTTAATGTCATTATGTCGTTTTCGCTCATGTTACAGATCAATTTTTCTAACTTCAGTTGTGCTGGTTACAATTGGTATTGAATTTGCCTGAAACTAAATTGGAATCATCCATACCCACAGTTATCTCCAAAAACACAGCCATAGTTAATAGAGCTGTTGTGATGAATTGGTGCTTAGTTCAACAGTCATTTTAACAACCGCATGAAGTTCCTTTTCCTGAAGTTCTTTTTTAGTTCCAACAGCTCCTTGGTCAAAGAACAAACGGCAGCAGTAGAGTTGCCCCTTTAGGGTATAAATAAATGTACCAAAGTCACTGACAAGCCAAGAGGAAAGGAAAAAAGCCACCAAAGAGCCTGCGAAATCAGATATGGAAACTCCTACTTTTATCTCCCCCCGTCGTTAGCCGCTGCCCTCCATCTTGCTACCTTCCCTGCACGCTCAGCGAGCGCCAGGTCAACCTGAGCCGAGGGGTTTTTCCACTGACGTCTATTCCAGCCGACAGGGATGACGACAGCCCCTGACCGCTGTCACCGCGGCT
>NW_010552366.1:58480-60228 GCF_000687285.1 Phaethon lepturus | reverse complement strand
AGGCGAAACGGGGATACGGCCAGGCTCTGCTCCAGGGCTGCCGCCCTGCTGCACTCCCCTCGAACACCAGACCAGGCAGCAAACCCCCACCTTATTCGAAGACAGTCCAAGCAGCAACTCTTGCCGCTTGTGGGGGGAGCTGTTCGATTACCGGTCTCAGTCTTGCGATGCGGAGGCACCACCTCTCCCTTCCACAGGTACCCAACGCAGGGGACCGTGCAAAGTTCCGTCCATGCCTCTATGCGAACCTTGCACCCTGCCGCTGGCGTTAGCTCATGCTCCCTCTCCGTTTCTAAGAAGGCAGCGAGCGCTGCCAAGTGCTCCTCGCTCGGCTAAGGGCTGTTATTGTTGCTGGGGTTTCTCTGGTTTTGCATTCAGCTTCTTAGATGAGCATCAGGGTATCACATATCAAAATAACCACTAGTGAGGATTTGCTGGCCTGCTCAGAAGTGAGGGTTCACCATACCTACAGCTGCGTAATCTTACCGTAATGTAGTCTGGTATCATACACCCCTGGTTTCTACTTTCTAATAAGCTGCTTGCTGCTTTAGCACTTGGGCTCCTGTCACACTCAGCAAGTCTCCTGACTCTCCTCTAAGAGCCTGCCTACCCCTGAGGACCCTCAGCAACCGTATCTAAGCCAGTGGCACCAGATTGCACAATTTTGGTTTGGTTTTTTTTGGTGGATTTTTTTTTTTTTCATTCCCAGCTAATATGGCTGGCAAAATACTGTAGTATGCTGTAATGTATGTAATCTTTGTTAGGAGTTATCTACTAGCTCACCTTTACTCCATCATGACTGCTGGGCACCTTATCAAAACACACACACAGCGCAAGATTCTTTTTTTCTTAACCATCTTTTTCTGCCCACTCGCAAAGCTAACACTGGCATGTTTTTAGGTTTGTTTTCATCAAAACCTGAGAAAAGATGTGGGTTTTTTATAACACCACCAGGGCAAGCTATCTGCGGTTGGGTGGCAAACTCTGAAATTCAGGGCTGGGGCAGAAATATTTAGGAGTCAAAAAAAGCTGACTTGCTCAAGAAATTAAAGCCCTTCTGACAATCTTCCAGAGAGCCCCTGAGGAAAAGGGAGGGAACCAGAGAGACTCAAGGAAAATGGATGGGAGCCCAGCATGGCGATTCACGCCAGAACGGTTCCTGGCCAAGAACGAAGGTTGGCAAGTAGACAAATACAGGCTTTCATAGGCAGCATTGTAAACAAGACATTAAAAATATTAATCCATTTAGATTTCAAGCACCAAGATGAGATTTACTTAAGAAGCAGAATTATGTTGGTAATGGCTCCTCAAACATTTCATCTGAATGTCAAAACTTTTGCTCAACTGTATCAAGTGAAAATACAAGGAGCTGTTGACACTACAATATTCAAACATTCAATCGTATGGCAGGGCTGGAAAAACACAGAGGAAGGCAAAGGAATGCTTGAGCCTTGGGCAGAAACTCAAGCCCTCACAAGGAAACTGCATTCACAAATTATTTTTACCTTCACTTCTACACAAAAATAATAAATTGAAGAGGTGAAATGGTTTCTTAAAATCAAGCTTCCTTTCAGAAATCTTTTCAAATAAAACGTAAATTACCTCTACCGAAATGCTTTGTTTTCAAGTAGAAACAGTCATCTAGAACAGAATGTCTTTTTGTGTGAAAGAAAGTTTAAGTGAACTTTGAATACCTAGGACTTTTGAAAAAGTTTATTCTTTCCTACAGGAATCAGCATGTCTTCCCT
>NW_010552366.1:16274-58449 GCF_000687285.1 Phaethon lepturus | reverse complement strand
CCCTTAGAAAACACACACTCTAAATAATTGAATATTTTATTTTGTTAAAACGCACTGGAAAAGTTATCTCCCCCCAAAGCAAACAGGCATTCAGGACAATCCTGAATCCATGCTAGCCACTGAAGTACAGAAGCACGGCAGAAACCCATGCTTTTTTGGTGAACGTGTAAGTGTCAGGTCACCTCAAGCCTGCCACAGCCAGGAGACTCATGGGTCTTCTACGTGCTGGTGAGTAGGCTTCACAAGCTGATCTACCGAGGGGCAAGCACGTCAGGGGAGGCCCGCAGGGGAAAACAAGTGCCTTAAACGGGGAGAAAAATATGTCTGCAGCCACTACATGAGATTCAGGAACTGAGAGAGTCATGAATCGGAAGATTCCTGTATTGGGTTAAAGGAAAGACTAATATTTCTTAAATCAACCAGGTTGTCCCTCATGGAAGTCCATGTGCACAGCCTATGCTCAAAAGAGGTCTTTTTCCCCCTTTCAATAGCACCAACAGTCATTGTGAAATGCCACGTGCAGAGGGACTGAGATGTCTCCATTCAAAGCACTAAAAGCATTCTAAAGGAAAGGCTAACATTCTCCATTATCTTTAGTCACTTTAAAAAGCATTATTTTAGTAAAAAGGCTAGAACAGCATCTCACCTCTTGTAATCTAGGATATACTATAAACCCCCCCGAATTATATTTCTTATCAGGTTCCTTCAAAAAAGAACAAAATTAAAAGATAAAAAACCCCTACCCACTAAGCTCTTTTTCTTGGTTTTATCTAACTTATCTTAAGCCTTCCATAGCATCTGAAATGGAAGATCTGAGCAAAGGAAAACCTCAAAACACAGAGTGAGAGGAGGAATAACTTCATTCTGCTTAGAAGTGGAAAAAAAAAAAAACAGATTAAAGTTTAAAGAATATGAAATTTTATAACAGTTTAAACATTTCAATGCAAATGCAAGTAGCAACACATGAATTCTAGAAATTCTGTAGCACTCCTGATCTTATGAATCATACTATGAAAATTGCTTTCTGCACTCTCAGTGTAACCAGAATGAAATACTGGCATCTCAGATATTTTTAAATGATACACAAGCAGCACATTTAATAGCAATAATTTTAATAAGTTAGCATTCTATCTCAGATGCATCTGTTTCAAAACGTTCTAACTGAAGGTATTTTTATGAAAGCTATTTGCCCATTACATACCACAACCAGTGCAACTTCACAGTCCAGGGAGTCATTTTCATCACACGAAAGGAGAAGCCATTAGTGAAACGCTGCTTGGCAAACAGTAGCTCACACACTGAAGCGGCAATATTATCCCAGCTTTCCTACGTATTAAGCATAGGACTATGTTCAAAGTAAACATGTGGTCATAATTAAATAATAATTATGACTAACATTTGTGTAACACCATTCATCCAAATAGTTTAAAGCATTAGGTAAATCTGTAAACAATGGGTCTAATCCTGCACCCTTTACTCATATAATACCATGCAGTTCAAATGGACTATGTAGATCTTGTCTACACACAGACTTAATTGTTCTCAATTAACTCCATGTGTCAACACTCATTCCAGTGTGTCTTGCTCCTGTTCAGCTTAATTCTCTCACTGCTTACTACAGGTGAACGTACTGTTTCTACACTCTTACTGATTGAACATCACTTTTATGGACACTTTCCTACACAGATCCCACAGGGCTTTGCAAATCTCAACCCAGCCTCATTGCTCCTACATGCTTCTAATAAGACAAATATTCTTTTACAGATCAGGAAGTTCATTTGTTGTTAGCATGCTTAAGGGGCTGACCATCCCATAGCTACTTGCATCTGTAAACCCAGAATGTACAATTTCTATTCTAATACCTTAATCACACAAATAGCCTTCTTCATCCATCACGCTCCAGAGTAAAACCACAGGAAATGGTAAGAACAGGGGAAAATTCTGCAGTTTCTAAAAATAAAATGTATTTGGAAGCAGACATGCTCAAACCACTTTCATGCATCTGTGGTACAAACGATGTCTGTTACAGAGAACGAAAGTTGCTAAATGAGTTAAAAAAAAAAATTCACTAAGAACTTGTAGACCTTCCTGACATTTTGGTGTCAGTCTGCCTTGACAGTCAAGCAACCAGAGAACAAGGCGAGAGACCAGGAATACCTGAGTCAGATTTCATTTTGGCTCTGCTATGGACAGTTACTTAACTTCTTTGCTTCGGCTGTAGTATCTATAAGCCAAGCCAAATCATCCCTTCCCCTTATGGATCTTTTGAAATTCATGAAAATCCCTATGGCCCTTTGAAGACAAATACTGTTTACTACTGGTAACTATTATTTAGCTTTTAGCATTTTTTGCCTTCTAGATTAAATTTTGTAAGAAAAAAGTCACTGTCACATCTCACTTGCACCTCGATTTAGTATATTTTCCTTCCAATTTTGATTTTCCTTTGCAAGAGGTATGCTCAATTTTAGCATTTACATGTATTCCATGTAACTTTGGCATACATCAGAAAGCTTTTTTTTAGCACCAAACAAAAGCACTGCAAAATGTCATCCACTGCTGAATTCTCAGCAAATCTCACACTAGCGTGACAGTGAAATGGGGTGGGTTTTCCCCTTAAAACCTTCTAATAGTTTTAGGCATTTCTCTGACTTGTTCCTTCAGAAAAAAATTACAGTAATTACCTCACCTAAGCACAACCTGGTCAAACCTGAAAAGAATCTAATGTCACAACAGCAATCCCTACTATAGAAGAAATCCTGCAAAAGTCGCTGCAACTACTTATACGCTGTGGAAGGATTTCTCGTGAATTCAGGAGAAGAAGCTGCAGGGCTACTAGCTAGCAAGGACACAGCCCTCCTTGTTCACTGGTAAAAACCTACAGCTACGCACTCTTAATCCTATAGCATCTGTGGACCCTATATGAGAGAAAATGTGGACGTTAATGGTTTAATCCACAATACGTTAACAGCTTAATTTTAATATGCAATGAAAAGGACACATTAAAGTGCACCGCCTTTGCAAGTGAGCTCGGTGGGGATGCAGAGGTTTGCTTCTCTCATCAGCTGTACAGGCAGCATCTGCCGGCAGCACAAACAGGCAGCGGGCAGGGGAGCTCTCTCATCCCATCCATACAAAAAAGCAGCGGCGGTGCTATGCTGTCAGGTCCTGCCAGGACACCCAGAGCAGCGCTCCCGCTCAGTGGCACCTCTTCCCTTATTTTTGCGGCGCGTTGGACAGGACTGCAGCTGTAAAAGCCGAGCAGTCTCTCTCCCTTCCCATGGACCAGATCTTGACAGCACCGCAGAGGCCATGGCTAAACTTTAAGCTGAGGCAGAGAAACCAACAGCAACGCGATTCAAAACCAGGCTGTAGCCTCCTCTGCTCCTTATCTGTGCCCTTGTTTTGGGGTCAGGCCAGAAAGAGCCCGTAACCCTGCTGGCAAGAGCACCTCTGGCACTGCTCCACAACCTCGCTTACAGCGGAGGCGGGCAGCACACAGCCCCGACGGGGAAGGGAGACCTTTGAGACCTTCCTTTTCCTGGGGTGCACACATGCAGCCATCAGGAACAAAAGCTACCAGCGTCCTTGGGGAATTTCTACCTCATTAGGATGTAGCAGAGGCCATTGCCCATATAGAAACGGCAATTCTTTGCTATTTGTCTTTGAAACGCTGTGTATCATGACACCTCAAGCCTTCAAACTGAAAACTTTTATGAAGGATAATCTGATCAGCCTCTTTCTCACTGGATGGGTATACTTCAACTTGAAGCTCATAATAAAATTTCCTTCCTTAACAAAACAAGCACATAATCTAAAAAGGAAACCTGAAAATTAGGCTAAATTTTAAAATAAAATATAAAATGTGTTCCTACCTTATACCTGCATCACCTTCTAATAAATGTAATGCAGCTGTGCGAGGGCATTTTCAGAAGGGAGGAAAGTCCTAGGAAACAAAATGCTTTTAGTAGAATGCTGAATGGTTTCATTGAGTATTTTTAGCCTGGCCTCTTGAGATGCTCTGCAAACATTTGCAAAACTCTAGAACAGAGCCAGGATTATGTCACTATCTTTGCTACAAATAATTTGTTAGGAACTATTTTGTTCTGGCACAGGGATATATCAAGAGAGGATGCATGAACTAGCTTGTTTTCTTTTGGATCAATGTTGTTTGTCAACTGAAGGCTGTCTTTATGAGGAAAGAGGGAGGTGCCAAGAAGTACATTTCACCATGCCAAAATTAAAGGGAGGAGTTCCGAAGCAGTCTTTTATTACCTAATTAGTTTTATCAAATGACACAGATCAACTAACAGGAGATAACTAACAGGAAAAAGGGGTCTAATGAAGAAGTAAGTTATCAGCTGGATGCTCTCCAGAAAACAATTATCTCTCTAGGTAAACAAGTACTACTGTTAGGAGGTCAGACACAAAGCGCAAGGAACGGAGGTCTTTTCAGGATACCATCCCTCGGTGGAGTTGAAAAGGAAGAAAAAAGTAGTGGGATAAACTACACTGAGGGATGACTTGTTTTGAAGGAGCTAGTATCTTCAGATGAAATTATTCCTATCTGGCCTATAGATATCCCATCAGTTGGGTTTTTTTCCTGAAACACAAATCGAGTACAGCTTGCCAGATTAATATCTCTATTCAAAATGAAAAGTAGGACTACAATAAGAACAGCCACATTCATTTGCTCAAGAACAAATTACCAGAATAACTTTTTTACAGCTAGCAGGGAAAATGGCAGCTCACAGATCTTATTTTATCTTCATTGCTCTCATAAGACTGGAAGAGATGATCACAAAAAGAAATAAAGAATTTTAGATAATATTCTCCTTTATCCAGAATAACCAAATGTATTATTGGAAGGTATTTAGCATGTACTTAGGTTTCCTTTCCATTATTTTCCCAATTGCATGATCTAAACTAGTCCGACAATTCAGACTCATGTGGCTCACGTTGAGATTACATCAATTTTTAATTCCTAATTTGACAATACTTCCATGTTTTCCATTACTATTGGCTTACCTAGTATACACCAAAAATGACAAAAAGCCTGTCTGATTATTTTAGCTAGTAAAATGACACCAGACACACATAACATCACAAAGACATTTAAGAAGCCTTGCTAGAAAAAAAAATATTAAAAAATGAGGATTTAATTGACTAAAGACTTGTGCCCCCCAGCAGCTTGAAGAAAATCAACATCGATTTTTACAAACATTCTTTAAGAACTGAAAGTGATGCAACAGAAAAGTTTTATTATGCTATTCTTTCCCTTCATCCTCCCCCTTCTCCATCACCAGTTGATTTGAAAACAGATGGGGCAAAGAATTTATGGGAAAATGCTCTATCTCTTGGGGTTGACAGTTCTACCTTGACTGAAGAGCTGTGGAGACTACAGGGAATTTTCATACATGTTACCGTAAGCCATAGCAAGGACTTCTAGATGCAGAACTATTAAAGGAACCTAAAAGTCAGTCACTCTAAATGAAAATACCAACCGTCACCATCCCAGAACTACGTTAAGAGAAGGTGTAAGATGTTTATGAGCCCTTGGCACATCCGGGGACAGGGCTGGGTAGCACTGCCGGGGAAGAGTGATCCATTTGGTTCCTATTAGCATGTCTTTCCCTGCACGGAAAGGCTCAGCTAGGGACAAAGCCCTAGTTCAGATAAGACATCTTGATGACCCTGCATCCAGCTGAAAGCACCTGCAAGGACAGAGGCTTCAACCTAGACTTAAATTGCTGATCCAGACTGTCGTGACACTTTCCATGGGAGTGCCGGCATTCCCAGCAGCCTACACGTGGAACAGGTTATCACCACTCCTCTGTGTCTGAATGGGCTTAGAAGTCCGATACTGCATTTGGGGGTCTCTACAGTAAGACAGTCCAGGAAAAATAAAATAAAAAAAGAGAGAGCAGTACAGGAATGCAACTGAATGAGCTCACACAATCACAAATAGAAAGCAGGTTTAGTTAAGGAATGAAACTTACTCCATCTGCCATCCACCTTTAAAGCCCTGCAACAGAGTCTCATGGTCTTCACGAGTCTCCAAGTGACTCTGCAAGGAGTGGGAATTTTCTGCCAAAAATAGTCAGTCTTCACTTTCCTCCAGAGAGTCATTCCTTGGCTGGCAAACCTCAACCACTTGTATATCCAGATCTGCACATGGATGAGGTCACTGGCCACGATCAGCACATCAGCATGTACGGTGCAGATCTCAAAGCACACGAGAGCCAGCTTCTCCCCTAACGTACGGTCCTTCATTCCCATAAAACAGTACAATACCACTGTACTTTCTCTTCTTCTCTACCTGCCCCGCCAGCACCTCCTTCTTGTTCTTTCTTCCATCATTTCCCCTTACACTAGGATTGACTGCAAGGCACGGTGCCTGGAGAAAAATGATCCTGGGCTTTGCTCACCTTGAGAAGACTAGCAGAGGAGGAAAAAATTGGCCAAAACAGGATCGTGTGCCAGGACAGCGAGCAAAATCAGAAAAGTAACCACCACTCTCGTCATGATGATCTGAAGATATCATCAGATATTACAGTGAACAGAAGATTCCATCTCCCAAAACAACTTGTCCAAACAACAAATTACCATTTTAACTGCATACCCTTTCTCTTACGAAGGGTTTCTAGAAGTCTTTGGTCCTATGTTCTGTGCAGACGCTGAATTTCCAAATCATTTGCTTACTTTTTTTCTTTTAATCCTTTCCCTTCTGCGTGCCCTGAGCAGCAAGTATCTGTATGTCTACCAGAGAACTAAGGAGCAGAGGTTCCTGGACTCAAAATCCACAATCAAACTGTTTAATGCTGGGCAATGATTTTCTGGGTTCAGTTAAGCCACGCAGATTTATAGAGCTCTACCTATAGAGTTGTGAGAAGACTCTTCCCATAAATGGGTATACATCCCAGGGTGCAGCCAGAGCCTTCTCCCGAGATCATAATTTTTCCACGCCTACAGCACTCCTGCAGACAGCTCCTCTGAGAATTATAAGCTTTAAGGCAGTATTCTCTGCACACTACCTTCCCTTCTCCACATTTCCCCAGGAGGTTTCAGCCTTCCTGCCCCAGCACCCCGCACCCCAGACTCATCCCAGTGGCACAACGTGAACCCATTAGAACAAAAAAGCCAAAGGAAAGGCGTTCACGCTTACTACTGCTTCTGCATAGCACCCTGGTATCTTCAAGCTGGTCCTAGGAGTACCGAGGCTAGATGCAACGCATCGCCAACCCGTGGCCAGAGTAAATACCGAGACGTCTCCACAAAGATTGAGTTGGTTTGGGAAGCATACTTGAATACAGGAAAAAAATTATTATACGGAATGTGGGCAAGAGAGGCCATCCAAACAAAAAAGCCTCACTTGACCAGATCACTGACCTTGCCTAGGAATGCAGGCACTGTACACAGGAGGAAAGTTATCTGTGCTCAAGCTGCGGTTAACATCCAGATTCACATGCTATTTTCCACAAGGAAAAGCTGTGTGTAAGGTCAGAAGGCAATAAATCACGTTTCATTTTGGAACAGCTTATTGTTTAGGACACACACACACACACAAATATCAAAGGCTTTTTGGAACTAACAGTGAGTGATTATGTGAGGCAAACGTAACGAAAACACAACAGAGCCTCTTAGCTAGGGGTAGAGAATCTTCGGTCAAAGCCTTCCCCTGACTCCCACTGAGAACAACGCAATATGGAAATAACCAAAATTATGTATTAGAAGAATGAGGACTGAAGGCTTTCCACTAAGTTATTGTTTTCCTGAATCATTAATTGCAAGACAGCTTTCTATGTCACAATAGAATTTCAATTATTGACCTTTTATATAATAAATTCACTTCTGAGGATGGACAAAAGTGTTATAATTATTCTAATATGCCTAGTAGTAATATTTATAAAACACACGGAGCATTGAGCATAAAACTCAAACTAGACAAACAGATGATAAGCAATTAACAGGTTTAACAACACATGCGATTAGTTACAGTCATATTAAGACAGAGCGATTCTTATGCATGTTAAGTGGATTATTTAATTAGGTGACATGCATTTCAGCAGAATGCACTGGATAAGAGTGGGTGCAAGTTGCATGTTGAAAAGAAAGTGTTCTTGCAAATTCAATACACATAGGTGGGAACTGTCACACAGCCTGTAACTAAGGATCATCCAATACTTCCCCATAAGATCCGATTTGCTTATAATTTTGCCAGACTAATTGTCTGGGCTGAAGCTTTCCATGTTGGATGTGTGCCTCAGGCTATTTTTTTTCTTACATCAGCCAAAACTGTTCAATGATTTCCAAGATAAAAGCCAGGAAAAAAAGACATTGTTTTACAGTGGTAAAATAGTATCTGGTAGCTCCTCCTTCAAGAATTCAAATATCCTTCTTGTTTTAAACAGGCAGAAGGTGCTTTTTATTCAACTGGCTATTTATTTAACTGGCTTTTGCCAGGCCAGTTAAAATCAGTTCAAATTTGATGACACTCCAAACCTCCGCAAACTCATGAGAGGTGCTGGACGCGGGGTTCAGCGCCGGGTACCAGTGACAAGCACCATCCTCACGTGAGGAGAGGAAGGGCAGATGCCTTCCCTGCCATTGCTGCCGTCTGTGCCGCAGCCCGGGATGGAGGCCAGGCAGGGCTGAGAGCAGGACCAGGCTGACCCATGCTGCCGGGGGAAAACCAGATGAAAAGAAGAGAAAGAAGGTATATCTGGCCCATGTGGACCATTTACGCAGAGAAGAGAGAGTAGATTCCCCTGAAGAGGAAGTTAAAAAGAAGAGGATTTAATTAGCTGACTGAAGTGACTTGGATAATGAGTCTATGATGAAAAGAAATAGCTGGACAAGGTCACAGGTGGGGTACAGTGCTTCAACTTTGCAAACTCCCGTGCGTTGTGTGTGTACAGCACTGAACTAGAAGTAAAATGCACTTAAAAGGGCATCCTAACATGGTAACTCAGAAACGGACAATGCAAAGCTAACTTTCTCAGTTACCAAACTACATCATGTGCAGGGATCTCGTTATTTAGTCTCTAAGCATCCCCGTAACTTCAGTCAGAAATAAACCTCTGTTTATCAGGAGAACATTGTTCTTTTTAAAGGGTTTATAAACTTACCCCCCTGTTTCCATGATTACAAACCTACCTATAAAAAAAGAGAAAGAAGATCTGGAAGTCCCTCAAATGGCAAACAGGCGGATAGCTCTTACTGAGGTTTTTAAGGAAATTTATGCCTTTGAAAATCTGCCCTGTTTCCTTACCAATCCAGCTATAGACAACTTCATTTCAGCAGTCCTGGGGAGAAGATGCTGGAGCTACCAATCACAACTGAGAGCAAAACGTTAAACAAAACCCTTTGGAAAGACAAACAGTGTGTTTACTCTACAGCTACTGTGTAGCCCAGCGCACGCCTCCTTAGCCACCTACTACCCAGCTGTAGTAGCAGCACAGAGTCGGCGCAGGCCAAAATCCCCATGCCCTCGCCGTCGGAGCAGCCACAGCTCAGACCCAGCTCTGGCGTGTTTGCTCCACCACGGCCGCCGATGTGCCTGCGCACCCAAGGCCACTCTGCCAGAAGGCAGCGGCAAAGACGGCGAAGAACCGAACCGCTGTCCCCTGCACGCAGGCGAGCGGGACGGGTGCTCTTGTCTCAGCACAGGAGAATTTCTGAAGGTTTTCACTGATTTCTGCAGTGACTTTTGAGCAACGGCCAGAACGGAACCACAAGCGTTGGTTAATCATTTACCCTTCTTGTGTTGGTTGCTCAATACAGAGCGGGCATTGCGCGTGCAACTACACCACGGTCTGGAATCAACATGGAACGAAATAAGGCAGAAAACTTTCTGTGACTGGAGGCTCAAGGCTGTACCCAGAGATTATACCTAGAAACAGACAAAAAAATGTATTCATCTAAACTACTGATTAGGATTTTTGAATTTTTTTTCAATTTTCAGCTCACTTTCTATGTCGTTCACCTGTTCTCCTTTCAGCAGTGAATTCCACTTTCCATGACTACCTGGTCATACAATGAATTAGTCTGAAAGGCAGAAGATGAAAAGGAATGGTGGCTGTGCACTTGGACCCTTCTTCTCTTCCTACCTCATACGGTATCATTTATTCCCACAGATAGAAACTTCAATACCCATTATGACAACTATTTTCATTGATCATGTACTTATTAATGCCAACTTTCCTTCAGCAAAGAAAATCACCTTCTCCCAGGACAGAGATCATTTGCAATTTCATAATAATTGTGGTGTCTCTTAAGTAGTTCTAATTTTAACAGGATGAAGGACACCTCGTTTTACAAGGACAGCAGAACCATTACAGAGCACAGGGCTACAACCTTTTCAGAATGCAAGCATTTCCTTAGAGATAGAAGAAAAAGAGACCTAATTCTCTGTGAATTATTATTTTTCTTATTATTTAAGAACAGAGATGTATTGGGATTTTGCATACCACACATTTAAGAAGACAAATACATAAAAATGAGAGATTCAGAAAAGTTAGGACCTTGAATAATTTTCATCCATCATTTTAATGTAAACTATTAGATGACATTTGAAGAATTTTGGTGACGAAAAGGAACACAACTGAAACTTCACAAGAGATGTATTCATCAAAGACAGATCTTCTACTCCCCAGTCCCGTTTCTCCATTGCCTAAAACTATTCCCATTAGCGCTGGCTGATGTGGCATATGCTCCCAATAACATGGCAGGAAGCTGGCCTCGGTGGATACCCGGCTTCTCCTCCCCCCCAGTTCTGGATGCATTCAATCTTAATACTTGTCACTGTCATAATTTCTTCCCCACAAAAATTAACTCTAAAGCTAGCAGGGGAATCAAATAAAATATAACTTATACTGCAACTTCCTGATTTATATTTGATCTGATTGCTAAACAGCCTACTAGAGACTTGCTAGATCTGGCCCAAAAGTTACCATCAACAAATTATGACAAGAAGTGTGTTGACGCACATAAAGTGAAAGGAATTGCCTCAGAAAAGCAACACAAAGCACCAAGTGAATTGGAAATGGTTTGTGAAAGGCAGAGGGCATGCACTGTAGCTCTTTCATGCTCTGGTTGTTTTTTGTGAGCTCAATTTATTTATAATTAACCATTTTTTCTCTGCAAATAATTTCATTCAAAGCTGTGCTATTATTTTTACCCCATCCTCCTCCCACAGCCACATAAGCAGTCCAGCTTAAAACAGTGACAACTGAAGTGGCCTCAAGTTGCACCAGGGGAGGTTTAGATTGGATATTAGGAAAAATTTCTTCACCAAGAGGGTGGTCAGGCATTGGAACAGGCTGCCCAGGGAGGTGGTGGAGTCGCCATCTCTGGAAGTGTTCAAAAAACATGTGGCGCTTCAGGACATGGTTTAGGGGACATGGTGGCACTGGGTTAATGGTTGGACTTGATGATCTTGAAGGTCCCTTCCAACCTTAGTGATCCTGTGATTCTGTGAAACATGTTGCCACAAGAAGAGTCCAAACTCTCTACATTTGCATAAAATCCCACTCTCTTGTCTCCCTCCTGCTCCTCCTATCATCACAAGAATGAAATAAATTCATAAACTGTAACTCTCAGTCTAATAGAGCCTTGGCCAAAATTCAAGCTCAATAATTAATTACATTCTGCATCTCCAAATTCCCACACTAGGCTGGCTAAGAGAAATAACTCTTCTTTTCCCCTCCCAGACAACAAGTTTTTATATGGCTAATGGATACACATTCCACTCCTGAGAGACCTGGGAGGTTAACTGGGAGAGAAGTAAGAGATATTTATAATACTTGGATAAGACGACAGCAGCAGACGAAAAGAGAAAAGTATTGCAGTAAGTTTGAAGTGTATGTCAATCCAAAAGCTAAATCATTGCTCTCTAATTACACTTGCCATCTGAGAATAAAAGCACAGATGATCATACAGGACAGGCACCTGTCAGGACTTGCTGTCTAAAGGACTATAACACAGACTGACTGATTGGGGATAGGAGAATATTTGAGATAATTCAGATATGGTTATGAAAAGCTGATAAATCAGTAAAGTAAAACATTTAAATATAGCACTAGACCTCAATAAAACACAGAAGGCATCCAACCCATTTCAGTTTGAAGAATATGGAGCACTAATACTATACCATGTTCTTAGGCAGCCATAAAACAAATCAGTACCTCATGCCACTATTCAGTAAACTACCAATACGTCAGGAGAAGGAAAATTTATTATGATACCTGTGCCAAGCACATAACATGTTCTTAGGCAGCCATAAAACAAATCAGTACCTCATGCCACTATTCAGTAAACTACCAATACGTCAGGAGAAGGAAAACTATTATGATACCTGTGCCACGCACATAACATAAACCACTCACTGCACTGCAATTATAATTGGTATTTTCTTCTGAGGCTGACAGATGAACACTATAACCTTAAGCAGCACTCTCACACTATTTTATTTATTGCATATTTCATGTGTATTTTTAAAGGACTTAATTAGCTTCTTTCCCTTCTGGTACAAAAGGGTGTGCATCATCACAGAAAAATATCACAAGGCAAGGCTACCGTGAAGGGTCTTGCTAGTATTGCATGTATTTCACAGTGATTAAAAAACGGAGCAACTCCTTCTGAGTACTGGAGATATCATCAATAAAACCTATTCTGTTCCTTCTTTAATCTGGTCTGTGTCATATTTGCTGTTTGTGTCACTGTTTTACAGATGCCATGTACCTGCAGCCTAGAGTATTGTATCCATGCAAGCACAAGATCTGGGTGACAAACTATTTTTACATTGATCAGATTACTATGGTGAATATACGCAGTGGATGTTGCCAAAAGCATAGGCTTGTTCTCCATGAACCAGATGGTAACTTTTGATCCTGTTTCTGTTTCATTTTGGTTTCTAAAATATCTTCCAATTCTAAATCAGAAGCAGGGTAATTTCAATCCAGCCTCACATGAAAGCTGCTGTTGAAAAAATTAATTCAGCTCTGGTCCAACTCTTCATTCATTCCACTTCTTTTCAGTCTGTAAGGCATAAAGTCTCCACATTTTTATTCAAATAAGGTCCAAGATACTACAAGCTTAACATTCACTGCATACTGCGCCCATGTTCTGATGCACCTTGTGCATGCTCTTGAGACTTACTGCAAGAAGTTCAGGCACCTAAGGCTTGGTCACCTACCCCCATGTCAACACCACACTGACCACACTGACTAGGCAGGGACCCAGGAAAACAGCTCAGGTAGATTAATTAGTATTATCAACTTTTGCACAAGAAATCAGTCTTCAGCAGTGGAAATAATGGATCATTATATCTTAGTCAAGAAAGACCGTAAAAACTCAAAGTTTTCTGAGCACAGAAATGGTAAGCAGAATATTTTATGAATGTTTCCTTTATTCTATATAAAGTTTAACATTAATTCTGCAAGAAAAAATGTTACAATAGTTTTATATCTTGGTATTTTGTTAGATTTTACAAAAAAACAAAGCCATATACACAGACTTCTACATTATTTGATTTACACATATTTTATATATAAAAGTCTAAAACATCCTGTGCATGTAAACACACATAAAAACTATGACAAATAACTGCTTGTCTAAATATACTACTTTCTGTTACCAGGTGGAAAGGATGGAGCCAAAAGACAAAGATTACCTCTATGCCAGTGTTTGCTTTAAACTGGATCCTGTTCTCAGAACTATCACCCATGTACATCTCCCAGTGCAAGAACCCAATTTATATGAACTCTCTTCCTTCAGGTCAGATCTGTAACTCATTGCTATATAGACACTTCCTATTCATTTCAATTTCTCAACTATCCACACTGATGCCAGGTATGGTGAGACCACAACATACACTGCCTTCAAAACGTGTACTGGAACTTTTTAGGTCTCCAGCAAACAAGTAGCAGGAGTTAATTCCCATCTTTCGTTGAGCTGTAATTCAATTCCACTGATTTTGGTACAATTATTTTCCATGTATACCTATGACAATCAAGGGAAATGCAGTATCACTGAACAGGTATTTCACTTTTATTTTTCACCCAAGTGTAGACATCCCAATGCTTTTTTCTTTGTGGTAGGTGTTTGTTTATTGTACATCACTGTTTGATTTAGAACAGATTATCACACAACTCTCTTATAAGCATGGTCATCAATATCATGCTTTTCTTGCCTTTATCCTTATTACTCTCTTCTAGGAAAGATTTGCAGTACACAATAACAGAGCACCAATACCGTTGCAATGTCAAAACACATGAAAAGCATCACAAACCCCAACACTGTAAATTATGCTTCCTTCCTCCTCTTGGTCACAAAACGTAAATACAGCTGAATCTAAGCACAATGCACCAATTGTTCTCACAGTATTTTGCATGTGCCCCAAGCCTTTTATCTACAGACCCTAATGCTCTTTAGAAGTTTGAATTTAGATCTGCAGACTGCCCACAATACACAGCTAAGAGAACTAGTTTCTATGATTAACTGACTATCATTGCATCAGGACAGACAAAAGAAGTGCTTTACTTGAAATGGTATTCCCAGTTGAAGAGGATTCATGTATCTACTTTTTCAGACGATGCACTGAACCACCCCCTCACTCTCATCCGGCAGCTCAGACAGACTCCAAGGGGAATTTACGCTCCTAAACTCAGGATGATCAAAACAGTCTGAAAATAAAGTGAAAAAGCTGTTAATTCACCTAAGCTACCCTTAGCTGTAGCTGGGTATTGCGAGCAGGAGGAAGGCCGGCAACAGCAGCAATGTATGCACTCCCCGCGCAACGAAAACCAAAAACTTTAGGAAAAGTCTGCTCGGGGTCAGATGTATTCTCAAGGTTCATGTGCAAAGACAAACCATCCTACGGAGGAGAAAAGAGCCTGCTACGATCCCATTATCAGCCCATGTCCAGGTGGCCTCTTAGCGACGTTGGACTTCTCCAAACAAAGCATTTAAAGGAATGAAGGACTGGATTATCATTTAACGTGTTTCGCAGGCCACACCCCTTAAATAAGCAACTCATATGCAGATCCTGAATAAACAGATACAATATAGATATACTATATAGATACAGTTACACTATATAGCTGCTCATCTACAGATCCTGCCTAACTGTTCTTCAACTTCAGTACAATTTCCTTAAAGGCATCCAGATGGGATGCCTTTAAGGAAAACCCCAAATCGATGGAGAATCCAGGACTTTCTGCGGTGGTTTTCTCTGCATCTTGGAAATTTCTGGTCACGGCTGCTAGATCTTCCCAGACTTGGAGTGCAACCCTTGGAATGCTTTTGCTAACTAGTAAATGCAATATAAATGCCTCTTCCTAAAGGCTCTGTTTTGAATTCAGGAAATTCAGAAATCATGGAGAATACAGCATTTGAGCTTAATTTTTTTTCTGCTGTTCATGAGCTTTATAAAACATTGAAGTCCTCTACCTTCCTCTGGAGGTCACAGGACTTCAAATGAACACAGTGATAATTAGGTCAATCCTATGGAGCATTAATCTGAAGTAAGGACTAAGACTTTAAAACTTTGTAAGAAAATGTGCAAAAAACCCCCCAAAACTCACAATGCTAATGATGAAACTCGTTACAGCAAAATGGACAGTCTCTTTTCTCTAAGATTTCCAGAATAATGAGACACTGATGAATCTTAGTAACTTAGCTAGCAACAGTCTGATGTAAGTGATATGAGTAGGATTAAAAAGCTTTCTTAATTTCAAAGAACAGACTGGAACATCACATGGAAAAGTGACTCTTTGGCAATGTAACCCTACTGATGATTTCAGTTTACTACATACATTTTTAATGGTGTATGATTCAGTTCTCTATTTCCTCGTTGATTTTATATCCTTTGTCATGGACTGTAGCTGGTTAACCTGACTGGCTAATATCACTGCATGCAAGAAGAGAATCAGGTTTGCAGATTCTAACTGAAAGACAGCTAGTGATAAAAGAAAATATACAAACATCTGGATCAAGAACATCTTGAACATAAATTTAACAAAGGCTTACACAATGGAGCCATTATGTTACAGAATTACTGTGCATTACACGCATTACAAAAATGCTGCTTATATTTTGTTTTATCGACATGGTAAATTACCAGTCTTCTACACTGTAACACATACTTTTAAATTATCTATTCAGATTTATCAGCATAACTAGATTTATTGCACACATGTAGACACCTGTTTTATAAAACATACCAACTATGACAGAACAACCATGTTGGAATCCTCTGGCTCTCATCCAAGAGGAAATGCATTGCAAGCTTTGCTGAACTGCCCTAAGAAGCCTTCAATTTTATAATGAGGAGACTATCAGCCAAAATGAAATACATTTTATCATTTGCTAATCTCCACGTCAAAAAGACTAAGGAAAAAATACTAAGTTTTGGTCATCTGGCCATTATTACATCAGATGAAGACCAAGTCTAACGCTTCTTTTCTTGTGAGAAGTGGCTGATAATCTTTGCTGTCAGTCTGGTCCCCTTCTAAATAAACATTTAAGTCTTATTTATAACAGAGGAAAAAGTCAAAGGCACAAGGATGAAAATGGAAAAAAAACCAAATTCTAAGATGAATTGAAATAACAGAAGGTTTATCACACTCTACTGCCCATTTCCAGGTACCACACCATGGGAGACACCCTTCTAGAGCCACTGCTGGAGGCCAAGTGGGACATGCTCTGTCACATCTCAAATATCGCTGGACATCAGTGTGTTGGCAACTGAACTGAGACATTAGTTATGTTCCCCAACATGAGACTGCAATCAATCAAAGGCATGCTTCATGATTCAGGTTTGGTGTTGAAAAGGTGTTAGGAGTTGCATGGGGAGGAAAGGATGCTTCCAAGAGGTGTTGGTGACTCTGCCTACCAAGATATCTGCCTTGATCAATGCACACTTTGCTGCTGTTGTAAATGGACTGGCCAGAATCTTTCCAAGTACAACAGTTTAATAAAATAAATCAAGACTAAAAGTTGAATAACTGCCTTCAGTTTGCTTTTCTTTGTTCTGAAACCTTCTGACAGGTAAAGTTTTGATTCAGGCAAGTTCTATTGTGTACAGAAGATAATCCACCAGATGGGTTTCAAGGTCTTCTTCAGCTTCGAAGGTCAGTTACTCCAGCTCTACAGCCAAGCTCTGACACTAAGCCACAAATTCCTTATGGAACGTTCAGTGACTAAGAAGGGCATGTACATGTAGAAGACTTAATACTGTTGTCTCCTGCCCAACTAGTTGGAACAGCCCCCCTTCACATTTGTAACTTTGTTTAAATATTTCACCAGTATGGTACACAAGTATGGTTCACTTGTTCAAAGTTAGAATTGTCCAGATAGAGGTACATA
The DNA here is from genome assembly GCF_000687285.1 of Phaethon lepturus. Taxonomy (NCBI): domain Eukaryota; kingdom Metazoa; phylum Chordata; class Aves; order Phaethontiformes; family Phaethontidae; genus Phaethon; species Phaethon lepturus. Next base: position 41,085 of record NW_010552366.1, on the reverse strand, counting down.
GGGAAATACAGCCTTATTATGGTGTGGTGCAATGGCCTTTACCACATGCATTCCAAGTTCTTCTGGTAATGGCGAACAGCGATGCTAGGCATCCGGGAGTCGCGTCAACAATACCGTAACATTGCAGACTGAGCAAATTGATTTCTCTGTAGAAGTTCATGAGCATGGAAACACATTTCCATTCTTACTAAGCATGAAAACGTTTTGTTTTATTTAGTGCTAAGCGGAACAATGGACTAATTCAGTCTGAGGGCCAGACTGATTTCCAGAGGTCTTGAGAACAAACACTTCAGTAGACAAGTATTTTGATGTCTCTCTGTATGAGAGGAATAATCCCAAACACAGAAGAAGGTAGGAAGGAAATGAAGACACCCTTGAGATATAGTTATTGTGGGACATTGACAAAAAGTGATCACAACAAAGATTTTATATTCTTTCATAGAAATAATTTCTCATGAAAAACACCAGGGTTTTTTTTTTTTAATAAAACTGCCAAATCAAGGAGTTCACTGAGAAGAGGATCCTGCAGTTTAATTTTTTTGCCTTTCATTCAAAAAATAATCTTTTGCAGTAAATAACGAGATAACACTATGTTAATCTGCATTACTCTGTTAATTTACCAAGGTCTGTTCAGCTATTTGTAGCGCACTCTATCTGTGTCTTCTTGGCCATCCAAGAGTCGTGCACAATCTTGACAACTAGCAATGGTGAATCTGCGCTCCAAGACACTGGAAAAACCAGCAAGAAGTGCCACATTTCCAACAACATCTGAGAAATTTCAAGTAGTTGTAGCAAAGTCACATATACTCACAGTCCGAATGTAGACGAAAGTCTGCAATTTAAACAGCCCTGATCTAGATGTGTGGAAAAGGCAAGCAGTAAACACTGACCCTTTAACTGTTTACGGCAAACAATTTTATTAAGTTGTGTTCCCATTTAATCTCATTTGTAAACAAGTAAGTCTCAAAAAATTTATCTCCGTTTCAGTAAACTCAGTTTGATTATCTCAGCAATGACAGTGAAAGCATTTTTACCAACTGCAGCTGAAATGGCTAAAACCTGAATACCTTCAGAGATCACCAAAACCTTCAGTAAAAAATTCAATTTTTAGTTTCAATTACCTGGCAAGTATCTCAAGAGTAACAGTAGGCTATCTCTTGGTATAGGATGCAGAAAATGTAGATTTGTATAACACTATAAAAAATGATGTGTATAATTATTACTACATACACAAAAAAGTGGCTTTCAGATCACTGTAAATTTTTATTAAAATAATGAAATTGCTTGTAGAAGTGCAGACAGACAACATAATGTAACATTACCCTACTGATGTTTAATTTGAATGCTGCATGATCAAAAGAAATCTGTCATAATGCCTCACACAATACAGCATAGTCAAATGCTTTATTCTTCCTGTCAAACAATTAACTGCTGCCTTTTTATCACTGAAAGTGAGTGTATAAATATTATGCTAACCTGCAACAAAATTACCTAGAATTCAAATTTACACTTGGGCTAAAAATTCATAGCTAGCATAGATAACCTATACAGTCTTCTCCTGTAAAATATATGAAGTAATCAATTGGAAAAAAAACCCTTAAAAATCACATGCCCAAGCACGGGACAGAGTCCCTGCAATGTTTGCAATAGATTTATTTTAAGCCGTGTTCACCTTGCATGAAGCAGTACAGTTTCGAATGAAAACATCAGGAAATCTCTGAGCTCCAAGGATAAAATCTGGCATCAAAGAATTAAAAACAAAAGGACTATTTTAGTTTCAGATGTGCTTTTCAGGAACCGAGCTTGCTCTGTGTTTTTGTTACAAGCTGCTGACACCCTCCATGAGAAAACACAGTTATTTTAGACTTCTAGTGGAGCAAACTGCTGAGGTGATGCCCTCTGAAGTGCAGACCCTGCACTGGGACGGCCTCTCCCTTTTCCCAAAGGGAAATAGGACTCCTGCGTACAGCCACCACCACTGACACACCATCATCACCTCCACCACCACCACCACCATCATCATCATCACCATCATCATCACCATCATCTTCATCTTTCCAGTGGTGGCAGGGGTTGCCTCCTCTCCAGTCAGCCACCAGCCCTGCCTGCTAACTTGGTGGGATGCCGCGAGAGGAGGAAGACTCCGGTGGCACCTGCTCGCCAGCCCGCCTCGCCAGGGACGAGCGCCCCAGCCGCTCTGCGCGCCAGGCAGAGGAAGGTAACAGAGGGATGCTCCCCCGGAGCAGAGGTGCGGAGCACAGCACGTGTTGGTTTCAGCCTGACCACCCATTTGCACGGGAGACAAACCTGAGCCCTAAGCCAGCAGAAATGCTACCTAAGCCTAAAACACTCTGGTCACCGTTCCACCACAGAGCATAATCACCTTGTCGTGGGAGATAATCACATTGTAACTCGATAGTGGTTATTTTATGGAAACAAGCATAATTTTATAAAAAAATTAAGCTTACAGGTAAATGTTAAAATTAAGTTGAATCCAATTGCTAAAGAAATGCTGGGTTTTTTCTTCCTTTCCTTAAACAAAATTAGGTGTACATGAAGGACCACCACTATCAAGAGAGAATACCTCTTACATGGCCATGAGAAACAAAATGCTCTTGGCAGCATTTACCCAGTTCTAATTAGCAGACAGACTTTAAAAAACAAAAACAAAACCAAAAGAAACACACTAAAAAACAAATAAGAAACCAACCTCAGGAACAATAGGAAGCAGCATCATCTTGATGAAAGTCATGATTAAAGCTTTTAACTCAACTATGAGCCTTCCCAATTATTTCCAAGCACTGAGTAACATCCTGAATTTAGCAGCACTGACCTTCACTTTTAGTTCCCTGCTGCAGTGCTGTTTTCTAGAAGAGAAGCAATCTGCAAATAGGAAGTGTAACACATATGCAACGCAGACTTCAAACAAAGGTCCATTGTCACGATGAGGAGCCTACCACAAATAATCCTGTCATTGCAATCATGAATGGTCTGACTCACGAGGCGTCTGAAGCAATGTTTCAGGCTACAATCACTTGCTTATACACAAAGCACACCTGGCTATTTCACCCAGCAAATAGATGCTTAGTAATGCTACATGCTTTTATAAAAAGAAACCCTTGAGACAGTACAGCCAGAGCTGCAGAGTTAAGAGGCAATTAATTCTTCTATCATTATGTATTTAAATATCTTTCCCTTCTTTGGGAAAGGGGGAGGCGTACCTACTCCTCCCTAGCATACTTTGCTTTTCACATTAGGATAAAACACTTCAAACAATTCAGGATACAACTGACGCAACCTGACGCACTCCTAAGAACTCAATACTCCACGAGCGCTGATCTGTGCCCTGAGGAACCCAGGCTGGGTGGCCAGCACACACCAGTCACCCACATCCTCGCCGACATGCAGGTACCGAGCAGCGCATCGCCTCCATGGTCCTCGTGCGCATGACGGGCACTACCACACCCGCCTTTCGGAGCAAGGTACCAGTATGCAGCAACACATGCCGAGTGAGGCTGCACCATGCTGGCAAGGCTGCCAAGCCAAGAGTCCTCACAGCCCCTTAAAACGATTCTGCTTAAATAAATGCTGGTGACACAACGCTGCACAGGTACAAAGCCGGATGAACCCTGCTGGGGTAGCGCCAGTTTTGATGGTTCTACCAACTTCAGAGGGAAAACTGTCATTGTCAAGCCACTAAGGATTAATACTAGAAAAGAAACAGAAAATATTACAGTTAATACTACAGAAAATTATCCAGTTACAGAAAATATTCAGAGAAGGGGGAAAAAAAGAGTGGGGAACAAAGCGCAAGGGAGTCAAACTGCATCCTTCGTAAACTAGAAACCAACTCAATTTAAGTGCAGAGCTCAGCAGCACTGTAACTACCAAAGCTCTGCCAGCCCCAGGCAGCCTGGGCAGGCAGGCACTCAAACAAACAGGAGCCCAGAAAGTCATGAAATGATTATTTAAAAAAAAAAAAAAAAAACAAAAAAAACACAACAGAAACTTAAGAGAATACACAAGTGTTTCTTAATAAGCTGAATGAAAAGTTTCTTTCTGAACATATTCCCAAACTGAACACACATTTCAACTTGAAATAGAGGGAGTGTTTTGTAAAAGCATTATGTAGATGTAAAGTTGCTTTTATGTAACTCAATTTATCGGAGAAACACGTTGTATCATGTTTTTAAAATATCATAGAGATAAAAGTATAATCATTGAAATATTTGCATATTTTGTAGTACAAAGAAATAATGTATGCTAACAGACTATTTGTTGTCACATTAGCTTCAAACAAATAAGGAAATAAGGGTTGATTTATTACTGTGTGTCTCAGGCTGTAGGATGGTAAAATTCCACTGACTGCAGTTTAAAAGTAATGGAAAAAATCCTATCAATTTCATAATTCAGAACAAATAAGTGGTACAACATAAGGTGTTTAACTTTATTGAAATAATTTATGAATTTACCTTATTTATTCATAGTATTTAAAAGACTGACTTCTAAACTGCAATTTCTTAAATTTGCACTTTAAAGAAGTGTGGACATGTTGAGGGTTGCATACCATAGCCCTCGTCAGTAACAAACCGACTGAATCTGTTGTACTGTAAAGCTCAGCAGCACCTCTGCTGCAGGACCCCAGTCACCCAGCCTAGTGTCCTGCTCCTGCAGCCAGCCACCTCTCCTAGTACTTTTCAGTTTGATTTTTGACCCCACCGTTATCACTGGGACCCCTGCCAGAATCTGCCAGTTCTAACTGATCTCTCCCAACCTCCATGCTTAATAAACTGCAGATCAGTTTGTAGACTCTCCCATGCTAATGTTAGCCTTGGCCAGCTAAAACAGTTTTCTGCCCTCCCTTGTGCCTCACAGAATCGTTAAGGCTGGTAAAGACCTTCAAGATCATCAAGTCCAACCATCAACCCAACACCACCACGTCCACTAAATCATGTCCTGAAGCGCCATGTCTACACCACAGCAGGCAAGGTTCGGACAGACAGGAGGAGGAAGGGGAAAACAAACTTCAGCGTGCACATACACACATATGTTTACACACACATGCATACACGCATATACACATATGTATTTACGTGTATACAGTATACCTAAAATCAGGTTTACAAATATGGGATGTATATGTAATTAGAAATGAAAGGTGGAGTCCTGAGTCCAATAGCATCATCAGCTGCTTTGGTTAATGACTTCAACTTTTATGCCCGCTTACATCAGGCAGTTTTGGAGCAATACAGCATACATTGAAGCTCACTGGCAAACCAAATCCAGCAGCCATGGTTCAATTCAGTATGTCGGTCGCATCTAAAAAAAATCTCATTAAAATTCTCTCAGTAAAACCTGATGCCCATGAAGGGCATCAGGAAGGTGTGCTCACGCCACTGCTGGGTTTAGTGCTAGGGAGCAAATGAAATGATAGATAAAAAAGCATCGTATACCCTTAAATGTACCCATTAGTAGGATCAAATTTAGAGTACTAAATATATTTAATAAGTAAATTTTAGAATAGTTTCACCTTTTTGAGAGACAGCAATTAGACTGAGTGTTTATTTCAAGTGGTATACGCAAGGTCATACAACTCCATGTGTAGCTATCCCTCAGAGTAAGAATGTCCTGTTCTAGTTAAAATCAATCTACTGTAAACAGAGATCAAATTAAACCAAAAGAAGACATTCCCAATGCAGTACAAGACTGTCAGCATATTCCTTCTAATTCCACAGGTATTTTGGAATGGCACAGACCAACCACAGATTAAAAATGAAAGAACAATTCCCAACAATGTATTTTTATCTATTTTTTCATTCCCTCCCAATAATAAAGTATTCTCCCATAAATGCCATGGAATTGTAGCATCTTGGATTTCATTTTACAAAAACAGGGGTGTTTCTGTGTAGTAATAATCCTTGTGGAAGTATTAGCAGTTCCATTTATGCGTAACCTGAAAATGAAAATTGTAGAGAGTTGTAGAAATTTTAGACTAATGTTTCTTTATGTTGTATTACTAAGAAAAAAATTATACAGTGGGGGCATAACCCCCAAATAAAACTGCTGACAAAGTCTTAAATAGCAAAAAGCAGCAAAAAATCCCAAATCTAAATGAAAAAAAAAAAAAAAAAATCAAGTTATGATGAGATTTCTTAACCCAGGTCATTAGCTGTATTAGCATTTGCAGCATATTATGGGTATTAAGCAGAACAATTTTTATTTGAGTGTAAAAGTTTGGGACTTTCCTCATATGACCTTCCTGGCGTACTGCCAAGGCTCAGCTTTTGTTGACATTTAATCTGAACATAATCCCTGAAATCTCTGTGCCATTGCTGGGTTGCATGGGAATGATTCCCCGACAACGTACATGGAACTGTGCTGTAAATTTTATTTTCAGCTCATGGCTGTTCCCCTTCCTTTCCAGCTGTTGCAAATTATTTGTTTGAATAAAACCAAATAATCTATACCTTTTATTTGTTATAGAACCATACAGCACCTAAAAAAGAAAACAAGTCCAACACTTTTTATTTCAGTTGGTTTTCTACTGATGGCTACCATACTTCTAAGAGAGCAAACTCCAGAAAACAAATAAAATTCAGCAACTGATGAAAACCTTGGGTAATGAGCTGCAGTGGCTCAAACAATCCCATTGACTCTAAACAGGAGCAAGACCACACTGCAGCAGAGGGATGAGGGTTCCAGCTGAGGGTACTTGCACTTGACTGTGGTCTTCTGAATGAGCAATTGCCTTTACAAAAAAAGCATACACTTAAAGGGTTTTTTTCGTATTCAAAGTTGCCTCTGATCTCTGAAGCCGACTGCCTTTTTGTCATGAACACTGTGAAAAATCACAGTGTCCAAGATTTCCACATCTGCGATTTTTGGCACTTACGCAAGGGTAGGGACTGAATAACTTATGTCTGAACAACACTAATGAAACTGAGGCAACGCAGCAATTTGTCCTGCAGAGAAGTGTAGAAAAGCCCAAAAATCACTGCAGCAAGATGAGTGTGGATCTCTCATTGTTTTCTGTATGCTCAGGATTTCACAAGTATTTTTCCCTTGCATTCAGGAAGGAGCTAGGTAGGCAAAGCAGCACCAACTTTAATCTTGCTAATGCAGGTTCTAAAAGCAGTAAATCATACAGCAGTATGAGCTCTAGTATGGGATGGAAAGACCTACTCATTGACCTGCATACTTAGTTCAGCAACAATTTAAGTGTTGTTAAGAGTTCATATGAACTAACACTGGCCTACCCGCATTTGCTGTGGTCCAATTTCTACCTGAAGCAGAGACTGGGTTTTATTGAGACTTATTTATGACCCAAACATTTTCCCCTTCCTATGTAAAGTAAGTAAATAGAACGAACAGCAAAGATTAATTATTCACTTCAGAAGATGAACTCAATTTTAAAAAGTGCAAAAGGATGACAGATAAAGTCATTTTACTTCTTTTAAAATCTTGATTCGCAGCAGCAAGCTTTCTTTGTTCAGCAGAATCCTCTCCCTGTGCATTAACCCCTTCCCACAAAGACATTTCCCACACAATGAGTTGACCAAGCTGCCAAGGACCATAATTCTGTGGGAAATGATGAAGTGCTCTGAAGCATTCATAAAGGCTTATTTTACCACCTCTAAGTTACTTCTAATGTTAATCTCTTCATACGTGTAAAACACGTATCCTATTTCAAAGGTATTATTTTGGGTTGGGCTGCAGGGGACCTTTCAGTTCTTCTCCTTCTGCTCTTTGAGAAAGCTAAACTCTATGGAAAAATAGGAGCGACTCCTCCAGGCCTCTGTTTCCTACAACAGAGTGGCTTGATCTGACCAACAGCCACTTAAGTCAATGGGGAGCTGTTAGTGTTTGGTTTAGACCATGTAAGAATGAGAAATCGAGAAACATGTTTTTACCTGGCCTTCAGCCAGGCACAGTGCCACCACTAACAAGTGGCTGCTATAACGAGACCTTCTGAAAGAGTCATATGTGAGATATGAATCAATGAACACAACGCAAACGCCATCCCCATCTCAAAGGGGAAAAATCATTGCAGCTTTATCGTAAAAATTTTTAGGTGTTCTGGTGCCAGCCTACTGCTAAAAGAATTCACTGATAGGGAAGGGCAAGGTCTGTTTGCAATGCAGTCCTCCCCTGGGAGACACATTTCACGGCTCCCAGCCAAAGCCTCCAAAATGCCCCCAGGGTAGCAGTTGGGCTGGAGCTGTCCCATCACGCCCTTTCACTGCAGCTGGATTTGCCTATTTTTGAAGCTGGCACCACCAAAGGCTACAAAAACTTGTAGTCAGCACAATCCCTTCCAGATTGACTTTTCAGTCTCCTCAGCTAATAAATACTGAGAGCAGTGCATAGACTGGCAACAACTGTAAATTTAGTTTACGTATGAGGCTCTGCACCTCCTTAAACTTTTCATTTTTCATAACAATTTCTGTGTGATTGTTACCATCATGGCCCTCACTAGGCTCAAAACTGCCCACCAAACCAGCTTGTAACAGCATCATTTCACACAGAACCAACACAACAAAAATAGCCTTTTTAAAAAAAAAAAAAAAAGAAAATCCTTTTTGCTCAGTTTCTAATCCCCACAATAACAGCGCTGTACACAGAGCATCATGATGAAGAAAAGCTATACTGGTTAGTCCAACAACTCAGTGGTGGTTTCTTCCATTGCTGCTCCAGAGGCACTAAGAACCGGCTCAAGAGCTTAAATCTGGATGCTAAATACATGTTCACTGTGCAGCCAATCCGATTGTTTTCAAGAGAAAAAAACAAGCCTGTGCAGCCTACAGCTACTAGTGATGTACATCCTAGTAGTACACCATGTACTACCTAAATGAACAAATACTTTCAACCGTGAATGAGTGAAGACAACTATGGTTTTAATGACAGCTCCATTTGCAACTGAAAACTCAGACAACAGAAAATAAAGTCAGAAAGAGAGCAATCAAGGATTATAAAGACTATTGCATATACAAGTATATCTTATAGAAACAAGTTCTGGAAGATCATATTCAGCCAAAGCATCATCAGTGTTCTGGAATTCAATGATCCCTTCCAAGAGAGCAGTGCAGAAGGCTTCACAAACTAGAAGTCCTGCAGAGGCAAGTAAACACTACCTATTTTCACGTAAAGTGTTAGAAACGAAGCCTGAAGAATGAACTGTAGGTGTGAAGTTTAAAAAAAATCCATGTGTGCAAGCAAATGTATGAAGTGTGTGTGCAAATACCATGGTCCTATGTGATAAGTAAATACATACATACCAGAACAGTAATTATTTATCTTACTCGCTGTTGTGGGCATGTGACAACAGTGGCTTTGTGAGCTACTGCTGTACCTCTGCTTGCAAATGAGCTACACGATGGAAGACAAGTCTCTAGAAAGCTCAGTCAGGCTCACAGGGTTTGCTTTTGTGCCCCTAACCTGATTTTTATTCCAAGAGAAAAGATCTTAGCACTATGGAAGTGGTGCTGTAAGCCTAAGCAGTTGGTCCACAGGGAGGAGGAAGAGGTGGATTGATATTGTTGCAGATAACAGCGCTAGCATGCAATTAGGAAGCAAAAGCTTGTACTTCAGCATCCTCAAATGCTAAGCCCGGGAGAGACTTGTCTAGTGTATTAAACACACCAGGATCCAGAGGCTCGGGGGGAAATGGCACTGCCGGCTCAAACCTGCATCTCTACACTCTTTTCCCCCACAAAACGCCGTTACCTTTTCAATAATGCCTGCTGAGGACAGTCCCTCTCTCATGCCGTCATGCTACAGGTGTCATCTGGGAGTGTGCTAGCTGGCACGGGCCAAAACCTTGACACAGAATGTGCTAGAAATGAAACAATATGGACAATTGTAAGGTACAACTCCTGACCCTGATTAATTTACCAATGCAGATACAGCCTTGGTAAAGCAAAGTGAAAGTGGAGTCTTTCAAGCCCATCGCTGCAGTGAAAATACAAACATCAGAAACGGGGCGGTAGCTGCCACAGGGTCATGTTAGCACCACAAGAAAGCAGGAAGCACAAGTAACTTCTAAATACAAAGTCAAATATTTCTCTGAAAATAAAAGAGGCCAGAAGATGAGTGCTACAATAGGTATCAGGCCGCTGGCAAAGGCGAAGTGTGAAATGGACGCTTTCCAGCATTCAGTTTAGGAAGACAAACATTGTTTCACAAATTTGCTGTAACCCTGCTTATTTTCCAAGCTCCTTAACTCATGCCAAAGGGCTTGGACTTTCTGAACATCCTGTTCCGTTTCCTCCACCGCTAGCCTGAGTCCTCGCTACTAAATGTCTTTATTTCAGAGTCCCATTTTCTATCATTTTATTCCAAACTCCTCACTCTGCAGGCTTTGTATTTTACCTCTGGGTAAGAGTGAAGACAAGCAGATTAATGAGAAGTCTGAACAGCACATTAAGTTACACCTATTTTAAGAGCCTTCTACATAAGCATCCCAAGGCGCTGTATAAAAATAAAACTACACAAATCGCATTTAAAACTAACAAAAAGCTCGCAGACACTGGCATGCCTTGAAGCATAAAGATCAATGATTAAATGATTCAATGATCCCCCAAAGTCTCGGAGCCACGTGAACACAGACCATTTTACCTGCCACCGCCTGGATGCATTAGCAATCTGCTCAGATGTAAAGCTGAGGCATCTCCGTGATGGCCTACTGGCCGGAAAAATATTCCCCCCTGACGAGGGCAGGAAAACAGCTTTAGTCTACGAGCAGCTGGCCCTTTCAGGGATTTCTTAGCTGACTAAAGGCCTCCTGCACCTCTCAAAGGCAGCTGCAGAACACATTTCTGCTCCTTTCTTTGCCTCTCCACAGCTCCAAAAACTTCAAGGTACATGTGGTCTCATGGGAGTGACTACAGTCGCAAAGGGTTTGGGCAGAGACAGGAACGTCATCTCTCATCCTAAAGACTTTTAGGTCCCAGATACACTGCTCTTGGGACTCCACCAACACCGCAAGGAACAGAAGCAAAGACCTTGGCGTGGTTGACGTGCATACCGGGCCCGGCTCACCCACCCATGCAGATAAGCCTCCTGGCCGCTGCGGTGAGGTGACATGGGAGAAGGCATCTCTCTTGGTACAAGAGGGGACCACTGCTGCCACAGAAGTGTCAGGGAGCCCGTTGTTGCTCTTGATGTGGACAGAAAACAGTCCACTTGCTTCCTACTTCTCTGCCATGAAACTTCCCATCTTGCTTCCTTCCTCCTCCTCCCCACGGCAGCTTTTCAGGCTGAGGCCAAAGCACACAGAGATACAAGGAACTAGCTGTGACTTATCTGCCTTAAATAACTGCATTTCTACACTGTCTAGTCACAGTGCCCAAGCAGCCATGGGGCATAGCAGATGCTCCCACGGGAACCTTAGAACCCCAACGACACCCTCAAGGCACCCCAGGAAGGAATCTGGGTGACCCTTCCCTTGGTCTCATGCTCGTCAGGAGCTGCTGCTGGCTGTCGGTACCTATGTCATGAGGCTGCGCAGCAGAGCTACAAGCAGCAGGGACAGCCCTGCTGTGCTCCAAGACCCGATGCCCTCCATACAACCCTCTCCTAGGAATCCTCCAGCGTGGGTCCTCACTCCCAGCTACTGGGCTGACCACGCTGCTGTCTGGTGAGCACCGCTCCTGTGTGAAGCTCCCGCACAACTACTTCATCTTGCCCTGCCATTTTGAGGCAGAAATGGTTAAAGCAGTGTATAGATAGCCAGCTGGTCCTTGCTGAGACTTAAAGATAGTTCAGGAGAAAAGAACCAAGTGATGCATTTACAGCCTCTTCTAGCAAGCAGTGTTGGAAGATCAGCTTTGGCCTGCAAACCCTACCGAACAGCAGTGTGAGTCATGCTCATTAATATATAAATACATAAAATTATGTATTTAGTAACACACGCAAAAGAGGAAGAAGATGTAACAGCACAAAAGGTAAGTGGACAGCACGCTGCGGTTGCACCAGTGAAGTCAAGCTAGGGCCCAAGGGCCATCAAAACTTTAACCTCTTCACATTACTTTGTGCGCAGCCAGAGGTGATCAGCAGGATATGCACATTCTAGAATTTGTGGGATTAAAAAGAAAAAAAAAATTTTTAAATGTTATGGCTGCCAACATGGTAACATTAGTGAAGAGTATTGACTCTAGTAAGTTAGCTAAAACCAGTGCTACAAACTTATGAGGGGGAGATGGAATAACATCAATGTAAGAAGAATTGGAGTTCCCGAACAATGCTGGAATCACATTTTGAAGCCAACTCAAGAATATGTACGTGAAATCAACCAAACAGACAAAGCTGGGATGAAATGTGTTTCATTTTACACTGATGCTTCAGTAAAGAAGGCCTGGACAGACAAGACTTCAAGCTCACACTGCTCAAGTAAGGAACACATTCCTCACCATCTGGCTTAGAAATCACTTGGATTCCAGAGTGGCCTTCTAGTCGCCAACAGGAAAGCAGGGAAACTATTTTAAGTAAGCATCACTAAAAATAAAATGGGAGATGCAATGAAAGGAAAAAGAAAGTGGTCAGTGATAAATACAGTCTAGAGATTTCGTTATTTATACTTTTAGGGCTATTTATATTTGAAAGCCTTCCCTTTGAGACACTGACAGGCGGGCTTCCACATTCATCAGTCTGGTATTCATTCAGCTACACAGTATTTATAGAAGCATGTAAAGGCCAACAGAAATCAAAGAGACATTAAAATTAATTTGTCCCAATTTGGGGTTGTTATTATTATCACCTCACATTCAAGTTCAGCCACACATAAACAAAACATTTCCCAACATTACACTGATAACACATGTAGAATGCTGTCCATGAAATCCTGCTCCAGTAACAGCACACCATGAAAAAAAACAATGCAATGGTTTAACACGGTCTGACACAACTTACTTGCCTGGAGATAAGCTCTTTTAGATGAACTTGCTGTGTGGGCTTGATTTCCAAAGAGCTTAACACCTGATGTCATTCGGGACACCAGTGCAGCACCTGTAATGGCAGGGCCATGAAGAACCTATACGACATCAACTCACAACGGAGCAAATCTCAAGGGCATAACTGAAGAGGAAAGGATCTGTGACAGTAGGAATACTGGTGAAAGACTGGTGATATGCTGGAGGGGAATTGCTGAAATACTCTGCACAGTCCTTTCAAAAAACATTGCATTTGGCTCTTCAGAAGGTAAGGCATTTGAAAGGAAAGTGCAACTCCTCTTGCGCATCTCTGACGTTCCTCAGAAAACACTGACTGTGCGTCTGGTTAAGAACAGATCACATTCATGAACCCATTTAGAAAATGTGAGTTAAGATGCATGTCTCTAGTAACCTGGATGATCTAACTTAGTTCAGAGTCTACTGACTACTTTCTGCTAAAACTGAAATCTGTTTTTAGCTTTGTTCATGTGTCAATACTGTTTAGCTTAATTAGCTAGCTTTCCTCTCCATCAGTCCTTTCCCTGACATATTTATGGTAGCAAGAACCATAGTAAGAACTATCTTACCGTACCTCAGGTTTTACTCTGCTAGCCTATTCTGCTAAGATATAGGCTCTCAGAAACGCTTTTCTTTCTGTACCTGTTCTAGTTTGAATTGTTCTTGAATTCAAAACTCAAAATTAAATACAGTGCAACACATGAAATTTAATTTTGTTCATTTTTCTTCAATGACCATAAATTTTCCATGCCTCCATCACCTTCACATTACCCCTATTCCATTCTAGATCCATATTTATCTTTCCAGAGGCTACATTACTTATCCATTTAGGTCTGGAGATTTGCCTTGTTTTGATACACATTTCAAGTACTTTTTAAAATATTTTCTCTACTTTTAAATGTCTAGGCTTTTTAGTCTAGCCAACTTAACTACCTACCAGCCTCACTACCTTGTTTCCTTAATTTCACAGCCTGTTCTTCTGTGAGAAAGAGTTGTTACTTATGGACTACATTTGCTTATGTTTGTATTAAATTTAAATGGAAACAATTAAATGCTTGCTTCATCCAACCTTATTTTGTACAACCAACTCTTCTGTAATGTCTTCATGCTACATCAAAATGAAATCTAAGAGAGCACATCAACGTCTGAGTTCAGGAACCTTTTTTAAGAAGAAATCATATTCAGTGCCTGTCACAGCTTTTACCCATGGCAGTCAATGTCCTAAATTTCCAAGGGATTGCATCTCCCGAGTCATTTACAGCTGTATTTCTACAAGCAAAATAAACATGCCCAAGACTGTTGAGGCCAATTGGCACAGAAAGGTGCCATGCTATTAAAACTCTCTCACTCTACAGAACATGGTGGCTGCTTCCAAACTGCTACTGGGAATACTCCCAAGATAACTTTGAAACTTTATCTGGGAATAGTTCAGGTGAGTTCCTGTAAACATGTAGCAAAACTACGTCAGGGACAGTTAACAGTAGAGCCACTTGATTTCCAGGGGCTGGGAATGCTTCCTAGCACCATTTAATTTACTAGTACAGATATGGTCATTGCATGAAGAGCTCTTCATGCCTGTATGACCCCGAGTTCTTCATGATTAGTTGTAGATCTTCATTAGCTTGTCATGCTCTCACCTTCCTTCTCAGAGACCAAAATAATTCTACGGACACCACACCAGCTACAGGTTTTAGGAGAGCTTTTCTCTGGTTTGACACACTAATCTTTGTTTTGTTCCAACAGGATGCTGAGACCTTTGTCTCAAGATTCTTCTTCAAGACCTTTTTCAGCCTTTATGTCTGTATGGTATGTCTTTGCTCCTGGAGAACAAAATACCGCTCTTTCCCGTAGCTAAGCTCTGTTGACGGATCTGTCTTTCCACCTAAAGAAAAGCAGTCTTCAGACACACACATCTGCCTCTTCCTCATATAGCTAAGCATCCCAGATCTCCATGTTGTTTTTCTTTTTTCTTTTTTCTCCTGCTGCAGCTCAACTATCTTCTATTTTCTCTTTAATCGCATCCTTGTTCCTCCTCAGCCTCAAGTCTCTAGTTATCTCCATCTTACCTTCCTTTCTTCTGGTGCCACTCTTCTTTGTTGTCATCTGTTTCTCTCTTTTTCTCCTACATTCTCCATCATAACAAATCAGCCTTTCACCTAATTTCTCTGCTACCAGTTAGTGCCAGCCTCTACGCTGTGATTATAGCCACATGCATCTGTGGTCAGCTTCTTCAAAGACCTCTCCCATCCAACTGCTATTTTTATATACAGCTGTGCATTCAGATCACCTCAACTGCTTCTTCTCTTCCCTCACGACATCAGCTCCCTGCCTCTAGCTGCATCTAAATTACTTGGATATTCTCTCTCCTGATTTCTGTCAAGTGACATTTCTATGTAAAAATAGAGCCTATCAGGTAACATTGAAGAAAGTAAATCTCCTTCTGTTCCAGCATCCAGTTTCAGTGTCTTCTCTGCAATCCTTCATCATTGCACATGCTTCTTTGTCTCTGCTTTCAAGGAAAAATAAATAGCCCAGGCAAAATCCATCCAGGCTCTAAATTTTCATTAAATGCTGGCTTCCTCTGGCCACTGTCTTTTTGAATTTTTGTCCACATCTGAAATGCAGTTATCTGCCCAGTCTAAATTAAGCTTACATAGGTGAGAGGTTTCAGTTGTGACCAAAGGCAGAAAACCTCCTTCATATCCTTCAGCTACAAGAAGTTTAATTCAATGATAACTGCAAATAGTTCCCACAAACACCAGTGAAAGGAAAAGAAGGAAGAGTAATTATAGTGTAGGGCAGGAATTCTTGTACATGAAGCTTTACTACAACTTAAAGAAAAATGGATGTCTACCTAAATAGAAGAAAATGGAAGACGTAGTGGGAGGAATTTCTTGTCAAGAGTTCAATAAGTGCAGGTTAAGTAACTTCCATTTTCTGGTAAGAGGCTAGGTAGTAAGAGATAACTCCTCATACTTGAGAAATAGGAAAAAAAAGGTTTACATGAACTTCAGATACTGAACATAATTATTGGCTTTTTCTGCAAAACTGGCAATGATTGCACAAGCAGGTGGCTAAAAAGAAGATATAGTTCGAGCATTTAACAAGGATATCTTTTTGCAAATCAAAGTACAGACTCCAACCCTTGATTATTCCCATCAAAGTGTGAAACCATATTAAAGAGTTGGATCATACATTCTAAACTGCACTTTATTGGGTTTTTTCCCTCAAAACAATACAGATTTTATAGTACCGATTATAAGGAGAGATCTTCAAAGGAGATGTGGATGTGTAAGAACAGAGTAGAAAGCAGAATGTCATATGAACTTTTTTATTATATAATAAAAATAGCACTTTGTTTTGAAAATTGAGAATTTATCAGTTTCACCTGCAGTGCAAGGCTTTCCTGCACATCCACATGTGCAAAAAAGGACAAGCAATGAACTGCAGGAAAGCATTGTGTCCATAATGCTTTGGTTTATCTCCAGAACTTAAAATCTAGCAAGGCTGCTAAGTAAATAAGGCACACTGAGACACAAACAGAGAGAGTATGCCAATTGCTTTCATGTAAACAAGAACCCGTGCATCAAATTTAATTGTCAATAACTGGGAGGATTTTCAAAGATGCAAATGGACAGCCTATGCCAAGTTCAAAAGATATCCGAGGTTGGCCTAAGTGATCTAATTGCTACTGTAAATCCACAGTTCCTACAAGCTATGAAATATCCTTTGCTGTTGTTAAAGATTTTGGAACATGTATCCACTATAAACACTATACTAATTATAATTAATTACATTAATTTTCTCTCATAATTTCCGCAGTGATTTTCCTAAAACGAAGCAGGCCAAGAATACATCCAAACAGGTACTTCCTTTCCTAGGTCACCGACGCGTGCCGTAGTAACCTGGCCTACCAACCTCGGCAGACCTCTTGCCTGAAGTTAGAACATAAGGTAAAATGAGTTTGAAGGGTTTGTTTTTTCCCCCGAATCATCATAAAACCACCATGAAGTCTGAAACTGTTAGGCATTTCTTGCCAGAAAACGTCCCTGAGACTCCAACTGTGTATCACCACCAGCCAAGTTGGTGGTACAGCAGGTCTCACACTTCACCTGACTCCACCAGCCTCACCTGAACCAGTTGCAGAAAACCCATTAACATATTCTTGGCAGATCACATTTACCTGTGGCCTCTGTTACAACATACAATGTGGAGACTGCTCCACAGACCCTGGCAAAAAAAACAGGACTCTTTTCGCTAGCTTCAAATTAGGATCATTTTTTCCCTTAATGGTGCAGACCGAGGCGCAGTCCCGGCCTCTGACCAATGCTGCCATGGATATATTTTAGAAAGATATAGTAGAGTAAAACAAAAAAGAAGATACATCAGAGTAAAAGCCTACATCATTAATTCCATACTTGATACAAAATTTATGGAGATAAAACAAAGCACAAGCCTTCCGCAGTTCCTTCTGAAACTTTAGAAACCTTCCTCTGAATTCCCAGTGTTGCTTTGACTTGTTTTTTAGGCTAATTCTTTGCCAGAGGTGCTGTATAATTGTTTATGTCTCATCTAACCTGAAGTGGAAGTTGAAATTCAACAAATAAATATGCAAATACCTGCTACTGATTTGTACTTGCAAAATATAACCCAAATGTTTATTGTGATCCTCTTTAAGAAGTTCCCAGTAGACATATTTCTAGCAACAGATTAAATGCCAATAGGATCAGATTTCTTGAGAGCCAATCATGAAGGGCTAGGAAACCCATGTAAAAAGATTTTTGAACAAGATTCCAAAGATAAATCCTTTTGTTATGAAAAAAATTAGAAGAAATATGCTTAACAGGGAAATGTGACTGACTGGTTCAGTATTCAGCTACTTGCTGCACATTTACATCAAGGAAAAGCAGTTTTCCCACCAGTGAGAGAATTTAATTACATGGGCTACAGGGAAAAGGAAAAAAAAAAAAAGAGCATTGTGAAAGGGATTTTTCACTGTTCTAGTGAAAGTGGATGTCTTAGAATATGTCAGCTGGACAAACCGAAAATGCAAAAATAAAAGATGATTAAAGATAGTGTATCTTCACCTAGCAATTGGTAACTATGCGTTCCAGCCAGAGAAAACACTGGGAAAGCTACTGGAGGAGTTTTCCTTTGGCTCAGGGAACAGATGAGCAAGAGTTCTCCTAAGGCATTGCTTATAAAGCCAAAAGCTGTTAAATTCAGTGGCGGCTAAAGCAAGTTACAACATAGTCTGCTCCAGCCTATGTGGACAGAGCCAAGCTGTGGTATAATAACATTTAGGGGAAAAAGAGAGAGAGGAGAGAAAACATACCTTATGGTTTTATCCCAAGTCTGAACCAGAGTCACGGAGCTGTCTCACAGAAGTCAGAATACGGAGGTGGAAAAGGCTTTCTGCTCAGAGAGCGCTCACCTCTAGTGGTGCAGGTTTTATAGGGTATTTTCTAGTGTTTATTCTATCAAGTTTTCAATTCCGAAAGAATAGGGACGCTTCCTTTGGAAAATTATGCCACTTGCTGTCCTTAAGGAAGACTTTTCCAGCCCAATGAATCGCATCTCTCCTGATGTGCATTCTTTCTCAGTTAATCTAATTTTTCCTATATGCCACTTTGCCATCCTAAGCATTTGATCCAATCGTTCTTACAGCATTGCTTTCTCCATGCCCTTCTCCTACGCGAAACCTCTCGCTTCATCTGTCCTTGCACATTTCTTCACGTCCATGGTTCATTTTCCTTTCTCCTCTCAGAATTTCAGTCAAACCACATAAAATGATCCATAAAGACTAGAGGGAAATTTAAAAAGCCGCTGAAGTGAAAAACAGGCAGGAATTGTGAATTAAGGACTGTTTTCTGGTCAGCTGTGCCGTTCTAGCTCACTGAATAAGCATGAGTGTAAAATCATTCTGCAGCTTCAAATAACTCCTATTTGTGTAATTTCCACTTAATTTAAGAATTAGCTGGAGCAAACTGTATTGGGATTCTAAGGAATGCAGAAAAAGTTAAGAGGATCTAGAAGGTTTTGATACAAGATACTATGCCAATCAGAACCAGTTTTTAGGATCCCATAAGAACAAGAAATCACTGCAGGTTCTGTTTTAATTTTATTTCAAGGAAGCAGGGAATAATAAAATTTAAACAGAATTATAAATGCTAATACATTTTACAGCAGTCTCGCGTTTAACCTCTGCCTCTTCCTATATGTGAAAGCTTTACCTTTAGACAACATTTGGAAACAGCGAACATTGAGTCCACCCACACAGAATGGGAACCCATCAAGGTCAGCCTGCCATTTTCCCACTAAGGACAGGTTGCTGAAAGAAGTGAGCACTGCCTGTCACTTTCGCTTATCTTTTGTTGCCAGCCAAGCTGGACTCCTCCCATAAATCCCAGAAATTTCCAATTAGCTGATTTTCAGAAATGGAATTTTGGCCAGAAAAATACAGCTTCCTCTATCTCAAAAAATTCAGAGCTAGTGAACATCTGCATTGTGGCTACTTATCAGGCAATCTTGATGGATTAGTACTGTCATTGTATTTTAAAGTGACTATACTGAATTTTTTACTACCCTATGTGTCTGTATGTTTTACAAACCCACTCTGTAACTGTGAGAAGTCAGGCGCTCTGAATCAGCCCCAATTGGGGGTGAGACTAATGGTGTATATGGTTAAGATGTTAATATAAGGAAGTCAGAAATGTCAAAACTTGTCATAACTGCTCAATAGGTTTCTCTCTCAGTACTACGCAACTACTATAGTTAAAGGACTACGACATGTTTTAAATTGACATCTTCACAGTCAGCAAAAATTCAGTACTTCTTTCCTGTGGTGACACTCAGACATGGCAGAGAACATTTTCCTTGGTTTCTGTGTGACCTTTATGAAAACCTGCTGCCTTTCATGCAGTTCAAGTCTAAGTTCAGAATGTACAATTTCCCTCCTTGAAATGTTATTATTTTACCTCTGTTTTTTTTCCCCCCTGTGATTATTAAATCAAAGAAAGGATGATTGTTTTTTAAATTAATTTGTGAAAGGACAATGAAAGATGCTGATGGCTGGAAGGATGGGAACAAGTTTCTAACAGATCAAAAGAGAGAGCGCATTAATAACTGGATGTGTCCTGAAAGTTTTCTTAAATGCAAGCACGATGACTGTCTCAAGACTGAGTCATTACAAATACAGGTCTGCCCGTCATGGTACCTGGGAAGACGTTTTACTGACTCTTGAGTAGAAAGGGAAAACAGCAGGAGACTCACTTAGCAGTTCACATTTGAAAGAAAAATACAGTAGACTCCATATAGCCCTTCCTCCCTCTGCAAACAAAATTATTGCAAGTGAAAACACAGGAGCCGCAAGAAATTTAAGTCCTCACCTCCCATCCTCCTGTCTGATGAGGATCGCGAGAGCTGCGGCTTCCACAGGACGCCATCTCTGACCCCTCATCTGCGGCACCCAGAGCGAGCTCATGCCCTCCAAGGGCCAAACTCTGCCGCTGCTTTTCACAGAGCAGATCAGATGAGAAATGCTCCCTGTGCACAATATCCTTTTGTATTACACAAGTGAAGCCCCCTGAGAAAGAGCCCGGTATATCACATAAGATCAAGGAATGAGAAACTAGCCAGTGAGCGCAACTTTCCAGTCACTAGACCGACCCCTCCAGTCACTGAGTTGGGCTGACACAGTTGAAGCAGCTTTGTGACGGAAAAGCATAGCATTTGAGGCTGTATTTCTTTTTTTTCCAATGTCATTTTAACTCATCTAGTTTATCACACAGCTCAAACGAATCAAACAGGCATGCTGGCTTGCAGTTTGGTTTACTTTTATCTTTTTAGGTTCTCTTCCTTTTTTTTTGCGGGGGGATGTTAACTTTGAGATAAACTGTTCACTGTCAGGAATAAAATTAGCCATCAATCCTGTCTGGCTGCACCTAAAATCCATTTTTAAAAACATTCTAGGATATACATGCATTTTACTTTCAACTTCCTGCTAGATTGCATTTGCACTTACTTGAGTAAAAAGTTAGAACTTCTACATCTCTTGCTGCCCGAGGGAACCAAAAATATTAGCACTTATTAAATATTTATTTTGTAGCAACACGAAATCTATCATGCTACAGAAAATTATTTTGAATACCTCTTCAGCAAAGCCGTGACTTCGAGCTTTTCCTCTTACTAAGTTACACGTTCAATAAAAATACAGCTGGGCCAAGAAAACTCTGTTTTGTTTTGGCAAAGCATCAGACAGCATCTTCTGGTTTGCCAACACAGGCAGAATCTTGTCTAACTGTGGGATGCTCTTGGATTTACTACCTATTAGCAAAACTATTAAGAAGCACTGAAAGGTTCCAGCCCCTTTACATATTGTCAGTTGAATCTCATTAGTTTGCACGCTCCCAGTTTGCACAGAAAAATATAGCAGTCCTTTCCCACCTCTCAGGGAAAAATTAATAGGAGAGCGTTAAGTCTCATGTTACTAGGACTTCATTACTTTTACATGCTATGCTAAATAATTAAACTGCACTTGTCAAATAAGTGATTAGAAAACATTTTGTGCTGCGGCGTATTTTTTTACTGTCTGCTTACCTCAACTGACAAAATTAAATTACTCACAGAGTCTCCTGCACAGCAGTGCAAACAACTGAGACCCTAAACTCAGAGAGGAGGAACTCAAAGGACAAGTGTATATAGGATGTGATTAAAGAAAGAGCACTAGATTAAAGCCACAGATGAGGAAATTGAAACAACAGAACCAAGACTTCCTCTGAGGATGCTGCTGAATGAGAATGACCTAGAAGCAAATCCAGCTAACACCATTTAGATCTGTAGCAGCTTCTAGACAGGCTTTCTATGGAGTCTCAGACCCCTAAAGTAGGCAAAAAGGCAGAGAATGGATGCATGTTGCCTAGAGAGGCTAGGAGTAATAATATTCAGCCAACATTGACTTTCCCAATCTTTAATTTACCTTCTTATCTATATTTTCACACTATTGTATATTGGGGGGGGGGTAGGCTTTGGCTAGTGCTAGTAGCAGGGTATAGTAATCTGAAATACTCTGCAGTAAACAGGATCCCTCCAGGCTGAAATTGAGGGCCTATGTGCAAAATGACAACGGTGGAAAATTTAGACTAGCACCCTACCCCTCCACCACATCCAGAAGGCAAGACCAGTTCCATAATGCCAGAAGATGAATCGAATTTCTGACACAGTGCATGTTGCCCCACCTGCCCTTCTTCTCCACAGGTCTTAGGAGCCCACTCTGCCAGTGGGACACCCACACAGCCGAACGAAGCAGACGTAGCCAAACGAACAGCTGTCTCTCCTGCTGATGGGAATTTATCTGTTTGGCCAACCTGGCGATTTTTCAGAAGCCGTCATCTAAAGGTTACTCAAAACAAAACACTGCCCGGATGCAAATCCCTTCTGGTAGCAGCCACACATGTGCTGTACCAGCCTGCTGCTACTGGAGCCACGTCCGTCCCCCCAGGGCTGCAGCAAACGGCAGGACCTGCTGCCCTGAACATCACCATGATGTTCAAGCTGGACTCCGCCAACGAGCGCACACACACTATCCGCTATTTTTCAAACGTGCAAGTCACCAAAAGCCACATTTCCATTAAGTGGGAGAGAACATTCCCGATGCTCCCGTTCTCTCACGGCAGCAGAATTTCCCTGAATCGACACTTTCTGCGAAGTTACGTAACAGTGAGCATAGCGCGCTTAACTCTCATCCGAGCAGACATTGCGAGCACAGCATAAGCATCAGGGTGCTTCTTTACACTGAACTGTGCTCTTACCCAGCATGTGAATTTAAAAAATTTTTAAAAAGGCATACTTATTTCTTGAAAGAGAACAGCAAGCTACCCAGGCAAAATCATGGATTCTTGTATAGGGGTTATTAAGTAAACAAAGTGCAGGAAACAAGATTCAATAGCTTTTAAACGCAGTAAAACTGAGCTTTTAAAGCAAGCAGTTCTTCAGTGTAAATAACAAATTTGGGACTTGCAGTGCACTGGAAACGAGCCAAAGAAACCCCTCAGACCTCAACACGACTCCTCCCTTTTGTCATCTGGAGTACTTTTATAGCGTTGCCTGAGCTGAAAGAAATGTCATGGAAGCTCTATCAATAACCAAAATCAATTTTTCAGCCTTATGTATCACTGTCCAGTCGAGGCATTTCTTCTGTGGTACAGAAGACTGTTTTCCTTTACATTAAACGACTTCGCCATGAGCTTTCAAACAGAAGAAAACAGCAGCAATTTGATGGCTCAAATACATTTACTAAGGGAGACTGCCATTTTCTTCCATGGCACAGCCTCATCCACTCCTTTTCAGAACTGAAGTATCTATTAAGAGTGACTCGGTGGTAGCAAAAACATGTGAAAAAAAGACATCTTGAAGTTTGTTTTTAAATACTCTCCACAGTCAGCATTATGGCTATCAGGCATTTGTGAAAACCCTAGGTATGTAATATATTTTCAAGAAAGATGGTGCATAAGAAAGATCATACTAAAAAATCACAACTGTTACTGCACAGCAACCAGCCAAATGTGTTTGACTTCTGACTACCAGTCTTCTCTCCTTTCTACTTCATCACAGCTGCGAGTCCCTTACCTACTAGCAAGTGTAATTAACCTTTTTTTTATCCTTTTCCAATCTCTTGCCACCCCTTATTTTTCTCTTTTTCTTGGATGTCCATGCAAGCAGGTGTAGCCTCCATGTGCAAGGACACAGACTTACTTCAGCCACCTTACTTTGGGTTATGAAACACAAGGGTATTTCCCTTCTCTATTTTTGTTTTCCTATTTTTTTAGTCTAATAATTTTCCCAACTCAGCTTTAGGCTGCTATGTGTAAACATACAGATCATCCCAAGGAGGGAAAGCAGTAGGGATGGTCAGAATACAGGAACGACAAGCCAGGTACCAAGTGCCCACCAGCTGCCAGCAGGTCAGGTATCAGTTATATTGGAGCATGTACTGGTAGTTCCCGGGATCCTCCTTTCTACCCTTTTTAAAAATGGGTGCAACGTTTCCCTTTTTCCAGTCATCAGGGATCCCTGCCTGCCATGATTTTTCAAGTATCACGGAGAGTGGCCTGGCAACTACATCAGCCAATTCCCTCAGGACTCTGGGATGCATCTCATCAGGTTCCATAGACTTGTGCATGTTCAGGTTCCTCAGGTGGTCTCAAACCTGATCTTCTCTTACAGTGGGAGGGACTTTGCTCCTCCAGTCCCCATCTTGCAGGCCATCCCCTCGAGAGATGTGGGAAGAGACACTGCCTGGCTCACCCTCAAATTACCCTGGATAGCTCTAGTTTCTTAAAGTTTTACAGAAGAGCGTTTTCACAGGTCTTTCAACAGAGCTGGAATTATGTGAAAACTCTCCTGAATAACTTTTTATGAACATGTACGGCCAGCACGACTCTCAGCTATTGCTCCTGTCATACTACGGTGGAGTTACATTGTACATTCCTGTAATAGAAGCTAGGCTATGTCAGTGCAGTAGGATGACATAATTCTGAGCTCAAGTTGATAATCTTTCCATTTGCAAGATTTTGCACAGTAACTCCTGATTAATTTTGGACGTTGAGATTAATAAGCTTATCAAATTAACAAAAAGGAGTCAGGGCTATTCTTATTCAACACAGTGTTTCATGCTGCTTCTAGTATAAAATTACTTTTTTGACCAACCACTTTTATGCGTTTTCTATGAAAAGGATCTGCTGCCTCTTATCCAGCAAAACAAGGATGTGCTTCCCTGCAGC
This sequence comes from Phaethon lepturus, assembly GCF_000687285.1. Lineage (NCBI taxonomy): Eukaryota > Metazoa > Chordata > Aves > Phaethontiformes > Phaethontidae > Phaethon > Phaethon lepturus. The sequence goes on along the minus strand of NW_010552366.1, from coordinate 16,361 downwards.
TGATGAAAACTGAAAGACGAATATCCTCCATACCCTCTCAGTATCCCATGCAGGTCCCAGAGCAAACATACAAGCTATTTCTTTTTC
>NW_010552366.1:0-16243 GCF_000687285.1 Phaethon lepturus | reverse complement strand
GGGAAAGAAGATTATTTTATATTGGGAATTCTACATAATCTCCTTGCCCTTTCTACTCTTACGGATATTACGATTTCAGATACGGATATTGACTGTAGAAAATCCCATGTTAAAGATGATGGCATTATGCTCACAGAATAACTGTAGGAAATGCTGAATTCATTCAGGATTTTAGTTATATCACAGAAGGGACTCAATAAACATCACAGATAAACTATTACTTTTCAGTGCTCTCAATACAAAACGCAAGCTACTAAGCAAGTCAGGCGAAATATTAGAAGATTATGCAGAAAGATGTGTCTACGGACTGATCAGACAAGAGCAGAAATTGGCTCAGTACTAGTACGTACAACTGCAGCACTCAAAACCTGCAAACTCAGCGGCGCTGTACCCACCACCGCGTTTCTTCGAGGACCTGCTCAAAGACTTTTCAACCTTTCACCACTGAAACAAGAGTGACCTGCTCCAGCTCTGATTTTGGAAATCCTGTGGCTGCCTGTACCACATAAGAGCCTTTGTTGGTGGAGATGTGGATTTAAAAGGCCTGAAGGAACTCTTATGATAATCTGGTCTGACTTCCTGCTTGGCACAGGCAGTAATACCTCACGCAGCAATTTCTTTACAAAGCTCAAGAACTTGTAACTCTACTAGAAGATATTTCAGAAGGAGATGTAATCTTCGTTTAATTACTCCAAGTGATCTACCACATTCCTTTCTAAGCATTTCCAATGGTTAATTACACCTACGGTATCATATTTCCAATGCTTATCTTGCTGTGTTTTTGTCTGTTGGAGCTCTATTCTATGTCCCTACACAGATATTTTTAGATACTAACCACATCACACCCCAAAATTCTCTTACCTGAGATAAACAGTTTGCCTGCTTGGCAAATCAAAATAGGGATTCCTGAATCAAACACACAGCAGCTGTGGTGGTATTATAGTTACCTTTTGACTATAGAGACTAAAGGAGAAAAGTCAATTCAAGTGCAAGGGAATGGCACTGAGCATCTTCTTTAACAAGCTTTTCCAGCTTTCATAGCAATCACCATTTGTAAGACTGGAAATTTCAGATAAATGGCACTGCAATCTGGAGAGTTTAATTTTTAACTTAATTGATAAATTCCAGCTCAAACTGGATCAGTAGTTACTAAATACTATAGTTAACTTATAAAGTTATGGTTGATGGCAGGTGGTTTTCTACTACTCGTACGTCAAAATCACATAAAAACCCTGCTAATAGAATGACCCAGTACTTCTGCAGGCTCTGCCAAGGCAGAAATCCAGGAGTGAGCAATATGTACCCTAAAATACTTCCAGTTGTGAGTACATTTCCACTACTGCTGTCATGTTATATTACTTAGGCATATTGCTTAGACATTTATATTACTGTAGCATTCAGAGGCTCCACATAAGGCTCTCTTGTGTTAGGTGATCAGCTATGAACAGAGTGAGATTAATTCATTTTTGCAGGGCTTGCTCAGTTCTTGTATGGCTGAATCTTGGTAAGGAGACAGAAAGAGGACTTGTGTCCTTCCTGGATCACGGACACTGATGAGATCAGCGTACAAAGACTGCTCAGAACTAGAATTTCTTCTGGCATTTACTAAACCCCTGTACTACCCATGTGATTCTCAACACATTATAAAGTTCCTTAGCTGAGTCTCTATTCCAGAAGGGCTTTCAGTCCTTCACACTGATTTGGTGCAGAAGAGCAGCATCTTGCTGTCTCCAAGATTTATGACATATGCACACACCTTTGTAACTGCAAATACATGCACATACCCTCCATATACTAATACAGAGCAAGAATATGCAATGCTAGATTGTCTGCTATTTACAACATCACTTTAAAATCTTCCAAAACAAAAAAAATGTGATATGACACCTCATTACTTTTTCACACCACTTCTGTTTTTTCCAGTAGTATTTCACATTTCTACTCACTTGTGGTTTCCAACAGTTTACATTTTGCTTAGCTTAACTGATATTTTTCTTAGCTTCCCTATTCCCTATTCCAAAGGTGCCCTCTGCAAAGCAGGAACACAGTTTATGTAGATGTATCAACTTTTACTGATTTAAGATGTCAGCAGGTTTAAAAACCATTCCTTTTAATCATGCTTCCATTTGGAACGTGTTTGTCTTGAAATAGGTGCACGAAATCCAGCTAACAACTCTGCAAGTTTCTTACTTTAACCACGGATGAAAAACAAAACAGGCAAATATGGGAGGAAAGGAAAACAATAACCCACAACACTTCGCTTCCTCGGTGTCCTGTGAGTGGCTATTGAAATGGAAACTATTACCTGTGTCTGGAAAGTAATGATGTATTTCTGTAATGCTCTGAACAGGTTCATACTGCAGCTGCCTGTCAGAACACCTTGCTATCGTAGACCTGCTTATGTTATTTGACATAATTACTTCATTTTCTAGATAACACAGCACATGTATGTCAGCATCTTCACTAGCAATGAAAGAAATAAAAAGATAAAACCCTCCTTTTAACACCCCTTGCTGTTGGTAACATATTGAAAGACCTTCTTCTGCCTTTTGCTTATCTAGCAGATGCATGGAGAATCCATTTCCAGAATGCAGCAGCCTGAATCATGTTACATAGAAGAAGGAGGAAATACTCACCCCTAGGAAAGTTCACCCCTTCTCTAAAGATACATTTATTTAACGATGTAATTCATAAACTCTCACCACCACATCTCAAAACCCAAGAATTTACTACATAGCTACTTATTTAATCAGCATATACTCTAATAGTTCATTTTCAAACTGCAAAAAAGTTCTCCTTAAAAGTGAAGGTTTTAATTGACTGAGTAGTGAAAACTATAGAGTCTGCTGAAAAATAATTACCTGTAAATTCCTTAGAGGCAAAAAGAAGCTTCCAAATCTATGCAGGTATCTTGTTGTGATTAGAAGACCAAATAGTGGTTTAGTAACAATAAAAAATAGTCAGAAGTTGTTAACAGTCATTCTGCAATACTGTCTCCTTTCCTTTTTGTGTTTTGACATACTGACCCACACTATGTCCAGGAGCACATAGTGCTGAGCATATTTGTTAAAAAATAACCTCCAATTAACCTGAACATCTTACTAAGGTGGAATAAAAAATCTTACCTTATTAGAGCTTCATTTTCTGTTCTTTCACTGAAAAGAGTAAAGAAATCTGTATTAAAGGTCCATCTGGTAAAAAGTACTTTTTGAAGTTATTTTGGTTTCACTTCAATTAACACCAAAACTATGAGGTTCTTTTTACATAACAAATAAATTTCCACGATTTTTGGAGAGTTAATCATTCTCAACTCTGGGGTGGAGGCCTCTATTTACTATCTTAACTAGCCGTTGTTAAGATGTAACATTTCAAATACTTTGGAAATATCAATACAAATAATTGATCTAGTCAATACATCACCTAAATGGCAGGCTGATTAGGCACACTTGATAGATTTATTTTCACTGCAAGCAGTATTTTATGACCAGTATTTGTATTACTGTTACTTTTATTTGACACTTGGTAATTCCTGTTAGAAGATGGACTTGCATTGCAGTATGCCTATTCAAAGACTGTCCCAGCCTGGAAGGTTTTTTTTAAAAGCAGCTATTTTTCTGCTCCATCCCAAAACAGGTATGTTGAACAGCAGTTCTAGAAGAATGAAAGCATCAAGCCATTTCATTAAACACCTGCTTCATTTAACCCTAAATGGCACATTTGCCAATAGCTTACCAACATATCTTGCAAAATCTGGAAAAAAAAAAATCTTTAAGACTATTCTGAAAAAGTCCTGGCACAACCCAGAACAATCAATGAATTTTGAGGCCTGCAAAAATATTAATTAACCTTTGATTTCTTTGTGACTTTTGTTCAGTCCTTTACAACCAAGAAGAACTATTTGCAGGCATCAGCATTATAACTGGAAATTGGATTCTGGTAACTCTGAAGTAAATGGGAATTTTTTGCCACTAATATATGCAAGAACAGAATCACATTTTATCTTATTTCCTTTTCTAAATTAGCATAATACACAGCATGAAATAGAAAACAAAAAGCCGAGTCTAATAAAATCTGACAATTATTATTGGTATTTGTTGAAAAGCAGAGAAAATCATGCTGAGTCACGGGCAAAGCATCTCAACCTCTCGTACCTCCTGTACACTTCATTAGCCATCAGTCAGTATTGTTAAAAATTTACAGATGAAGGGAAAACAAGGCGAGACCAAGGACGAATTCAAAGCTTGGCCTCAAAGCATGGGAACCATGCAGTGGCTGAAGAGATGGATTCTCTGCTTTACAATGAAAATATCGTGTTTTGCGGGACAGAGGGGTTAATGACAGAGTCTTCTAGGAATGTCTGTGAGTCTGTCAACCTGAGGGAAGCAAAGCTGAAGTGAATAGTAGAAGTGCCTCTTCCCTTAATGTAAAGTATGTTCAGCTGGCTTTTTATGAGACCCCTATAAAATGAGCCTATTTCAGAAGGAGAACAGGTAACTCAAAAAAAGAGACATTCCTGAAGTGCAGAAATTCATTAAATTAAACATCCATTTTGAGAAAAGGCATGAGATCTCATTGTTATGAATCAGCTCATCAAAGCTGACATTTACAATGTCTGATTTACCACAGCTGAGTATCTGCACATGTATACCTACAAAGGAAGAAGAATAATTATAAGGTCATTTCATTACTTAGTAAAATGCATAAAAACTCATAGGTTTAATTTGCTACAGGTTTTTCTGATAATCAGCTATTAAAACATGCATCAGCACCAGATTACTTCACATTTACCCATCCGGCTTTAGGTGTGGGTCACCCACTAGAGGTAACTTAAGAAAGGTTTTGCATGCATCGCAGGCATCAAGGGACAGAACCAGTAGGTATTGTATCACTGGATGCTACGCAGGATTTCAATAGGATTGAATGGGATTTACTACAGCACGAGCCAAATCCTTCTTACTTTTCTCATGCAAAACACCCGCTGAAGCTAGCCAGAGTGCAACTGAGGACATAATATGTCTCTGATTCATTATTACTCACCTGTCCCAATACTACAGCGGTCCACAGCACAAGGCTTATGGGACCAGAATGGTGGTTTGTGGGCAGGGAAAAGAATACCTTACAGAATAGCCTGTTTTAACCATAAAGCAGGTACAGAGGCAAGTCTGAAGTAGACTAAAAGTCATCCTGGACTTGTGACAAGATCCACAGCTTTTGAAGCAAAGTATTTTCTATGCTAGGAACACTCACAGTACAGGCTGCTTTGAAGCATATTTAACTCATCCTACGTATTTTTAAAAGAAGAATGAAAGCTGACTTTGGCAGGGCTTATGGCTCCCAGCAAAAAAAATAAAACCCTAGCACACTTAAAGAAACAGTTGCCATAAGTTTACCTTATCTGATCTAGCTGTTGATAACAGGACAAGCTATAATGAGGGCCACGAGCACCTCCCATCACACGTTCTCATGGGCCCTGATGGCTGCCTGGCTTGACAGTCTCAGTAGACATTTGGCCAAGAGCCAATGTCCTAGAGAAAGAAGGGCCCATTGTTTTTCTCCATCAGGCAGCAGGTAGCTCCTCTATCTTTGGATGATCTGGCCTCTATCCAAGTGGAGACAACCTTCACTCCAGCGTGCCCAAAACCAAACTGGGTAAGTGAGGCTCCATGCGTTCAACGGTCCCTGCAGAAGACTTGTCAGGCTTCCAGCCTTATCTGCCTCTGACATCTTGGCAAAGAGTTTCACGTGGGCTCTTTGCTTTCTCATAAAAATATAACACTACCTGATAACTGCTTGCACTGCTTTCATGCTTAATGACCTCCTTGCTTAGACGGAGGGAAAGATCTCTAAAAAAGATATTTTCATTGCAATATTCAGATGTGTCATATTTCTAAGCATATGCCTCTTTACAGTAAAAACTGTACTTGCTGCCTGTCACCAAATGTGTTAACTTTGGATGCACTCTGGAGGGGTTCAAGCAGACTGCCTCAAAAGCACATCAATACAATTAAGTTAAACTAAGGAGATAACTGTCCACACTCAGTGACAAAAGCCTCTGTAATATCAATAAGGTATTTACCATTATCCTTTCAATTCAGGTACAAAAAAACCCATAAATCTTTGGCAAGCTCCATCTTTTTCAGAACAACTCCTTATGAATCAGTTTTGTAAATACTAACACCAAAAAAACCCTACAGATAGAGATTGTTTTAACAATGTACCTTGCTAGTGATGCTGCTCATGAGTCTTCTTAAAGAAGGCTCACGACCAACTCCAGCCAAACCACAGTAAACTCATACTGCCAAATTGATTAGACAGCAGAACAGATGTAGATGAAAATTTCCTCCTGTACCAGAGTTAGAAAATTCTTGACTGCATGGAGCAGTACACATAAAAGCGTTCCTTTTAGTTTCAGTCATTATTTATTTCATCTTTTCTGTTGCATGCTGTTTAGCAGAAATTGCAAGGCTGAAGATACAGCAACATATCTTGCCATTAACCAAAACATGGGATTGACCCCTATAATGAATACACCCAATTAGCTAAAACAAGTTCTTTCCAAATGATTCAGCACTCTTCTGGTAGACAGTAGGAGAAAAGGCATCTAGGTACACTTCACAAAACTTAGATATAAATGACACATTCTGCCTAAGTCTTTGAACAGGTACCATGTTAGGGATGAAGGCACTACTCTTCTTCTTATACATATATTATTATCCAACAAAATCCCATTCATCCATTAAAAATTACTTTTAAGCTCCTGAAATCCTTCACAGACCTCTTCAAATAGAAATAAACAAGTAGAGGGAAAATTATTTAAAGTTACCAAAAGAGGCAAGTCTTTTCAGTCTTCCAGACAGATTCACCATCAGCTCAGAATTTGCTTCAGTTTACTTTTGCAGTCCCCGCAGGATGCTCTGATGTTCAGAGGTCCATGAGGAGACTGACTGACAATGCAACTACAATTTCCTTTTTCACAAAGGATCACGAAAGGCCAACCAGGCCTGAAAAAACCACCAAGTTCTCATTCCATTAGAGCCAAGGAAGAAAAAAGAAAGGGGTGGAGGACCAAGAATCCCAACCAGGAGATAAATTCATTCCTTAAGCCACTCCAATAAGTTTGGCTTTCAGTTCTACTGTTTAGCAGCTCCCAGTAAGGATTAAAACGCACATCAGTGAAAAAAAAAACAAACAACAAAAAACCCAAACCAAACTTAGGAAAAAAAAAACCCCAACAGGGAAAATCTCACTGACCTCCCTCAGCAAAGTTCTTCCTCAAGACGCAAAGAACTCTGCTGGCACAGAAACGCAATTTAATTCTTCCTGTCCCACCAGTCTTGACTCAAGGCCATTTGATTTCACAGTTCCAGCACTTGCAGTAGTTAGCAAGTTGTGCCGTACGCTTTGTAGAGTGAAAAGCCATGGCTGCGGCATGCCAAAGTCTAAACTGTGACAGGCATTTTCATTTCTGAAACTCTACACGGTGTGCCTTGGATTGTTTATCGCTTCCTTAGGGAGACTGAATCTCTGCACGTGCAGGGAGGCTGCAGATATGTCTGTGTGCACAGTCTGAAGTCTGGGACCTACAGACACATCCTGGGAATGTTTACTACCAGTACGATGCTAATCATACAGGTATATGGTCTCTGCAGGATAAAAGGCTAGAAGAAAGCCCGTGTTTAGATTGGACAGCAAAGACAAGATCATAGTTGGAAGGCAGAAAACACATAAAATAGCTCCATATAAGGCCTATGTACAGATTAAAAATTAACCATCGTTGCCAAAAAAACGCATATCGCCCCACCCGCAGCTATACATGCCTACACATAACTGCCAACTGCAGGAGAGGTCCTTGTTCTGCTGCCCCACCAGCATGACCAGTCAGAGAGCTACTGCCTCAAGTCTGTCCTTCTCCCCAAGGAAGCGTGAACGTGCAGGCATTCTCCCTCTGAAAAGTATTTAAGGATGTCATCTCTGTAGGGCCCAGCCCAGCACCACCAAAAGCGCAACAATGCACATTGTAGTCAATGAGAAACCTTCCATTCACTTTAGGCTTGGCAACCTTGCCTAGGATCAAAAACCCAAGTACGAAAGGCATCAGGATGTTGCAAACAAGTCTTCACATGTATTTTTGAACTATCAATGTTCATCACTTTTCTGAGTATTGCCCAAAACTTCACAAAAAAATAACGTTATTCAAATCTGAGGGCAACCTTCCAGCTTTAAATGCAACGCATGAAGGCAGTGAAATGGAAAGTTTTGGGGACTCCGGGGTACCCATCCCACATGTGTTTAACCATATGGTGCAGTTATTGGTGGAAGTTACCACTTCTGGGGCTGGTGGTGCGAACAGCACCCTGCAATTTTCTCCTCTCCTCATTCAGCTTACTGAAGAGAAACCCAGAGAGCAGACAAGCTGAGACAGTCAAAACAAGGTGAGACACTTCATCCTTAGATTCAGACGGTTTTATACCAGATGTCAAATTTTAGTCATTGTCCATATGTCTGAGTAAGCACAAACTACAGCAGAGGTTAAGACTTGGACCTTCAAACCTTGTATCAGAAAGCACCAGCTTACTGAAAGAAACCCGGAGAGCAGACAAGCTGAGACAGTCAAAACAAGGTGAGACACTTCATCCTTAGATTCAGACGGTTTTATACCAGATGCCAAATTTTAGTCATTGTCCATATGTCTGAGTAAGCACAAACAACAGCAGAGGTAAGACTTGGACCTTCAAACCTTGTATTAGAAAGCACATATTTTTCTGCTTATAATCACCCCACTGACATGAGACCAATTATGGTTGTCTTAACTGCCCCTAGTTTGTCTCCTATGGGATGGCAGAATTAAAAAGGCTAGCATCTTCGAGGACGAATGTACAGTAAATATGGCTGCACAGTATCCCCAGACAGTGAATGTCATTATTGAGTCCTGGAATCAAACAAGACAGACTTTGTTATGTTAATTCTTCCAGGGTGCCAGTCTCAACCCAATACATCCCAGAGCTTAAAGACGGGCTGCCTCCAACTCGTGACACATCCAGAAGGCGTATTTTTTCCCCTACACTTTTTCTAAGAACTAAGTTGGTGGTGTCATGTTCTGCTTGGGATGGTGGGTGACACCCATCACATCTGCACGCTGGAATGCAGCTCTCATGGTAATTCCCATCCAATATTAAAGCAAGAAAGTTCTTCAAAAGCAGAGGTTCAATACATGCATCTAATGGGGAAAAAAAATACGGTGAACTTAGTCTGTAGTACGTCAACTGCTTTAATATCTTTTTTTGTTACATTTCTTTCTTCTATTTTTTTCTACCTGTATGGCACATGCCCTCATTTAAGTCCCATGTATACCACATGTCCCAGTAAACTGTCCCAGTGCAGTTCAGAACTGTGGCACAGACTGCATGATTTGAGTAAGGGACATGTCCTTAAGCTTTGCATACATTTTGAAAGCTATGAAAAACACCCTGTGAATAAAATCTGCCATTTGAAAGTCAGTGCAAAGTAAGGAGAGGAGAGTAATTTCTTCTTATTTATGGTACAGCAAAGATTTTAAGGAATAGTGTACAACAACGCTATATAACCATCAGACCAGAAGTTCTGCTGGGCGTGATTTTCAAATGGCAGTTTTCTATATGAGAAACAGACAATTAAACAGAAATGGGTATTTTTAAGAAGGGCTTTGGAAAATGCCTCCCTATGCCCACTGTATACAGCACATACAAATGTTCACTGAAACACAGTAATGTTTAAGTAGTCTCTGCAGCTGCCTAACTTCTCTTCATCATTTGTGGAGAGGTGGTGGTAAACACCACCAGTGACAATGACATCATTTGCTAGCGATAAGCAACTGTCATTGTAAATGACATGTTAATAAGCTATGATGAAATTCAAAATGTTATTGAATCAAGATTTTCTGCCTAAGCTAACAGGTTAAAAGCCTTATGAAATTATACTTGCTCTTTTTTCTGGAGCTAAGGTCAAGCATGCTGAAGCTCCAGGTTTTTCTGAAGGGTGAAATTGGGCTAAACTCTGCTTAAGAGACAAACTGACAGATTTAGACATTTGTTTAGCAACTATGTAGTAAGGTATCAAAGCCAACCTGTTACAATTGCCCTTTACATTTATTTTTAAGGAGATCAGAAAAAAAAATCTATCACAGTATTCAAATTCAAAACTGCAATCATTCACATCGAAAACTTCTGAATGCATGACTAGCAGGAAAGGGGAAAGTGGTATTTTCCCCATTTTGGATAAACCATGAAAAAAGCTTCATTTACATTTCTGTATTTTTAGAAAGACAGCAGTATTTGCTTGTATATCACAGATAATACTCAGCTGCTGGGTTTATGAGGTATTTGCAGTTGTAACTCAACAGACAAATCCTTTGTTACAAATAGAGAACAAATAATGGGGATTTACAAAGCTTTAATTATACTGAGAGGGTTTATGCATAAAGATGCATTAAAAGAAATACTATACACAAAATAGTTTCTTTAAGAAATCCTCTGAGCGTTATCACCACTCACACTAAGGACCCTTTTATAACGTTACTAAAAAAGGGATTTTCAATGCGTGTCATCCCTACGGGACGCCTCCAGTCTCTGCCAAGCTCTCCTGTGTAGGTTGAAGTTGGTAGCATATACCTGTTTTACAGTCAGCAAATGATGATAAATGAGCAGAGCAAACCTGGAGCCCAAAGCAATAAACCACACTAAAGGTAGATGATGTACTCCAGCAACCAGCCAAAGCACGTCAGCTGCTGCAAGTCTTGGCAGCAAAACAGGAGCAGAGACCAAAAGGTGGTGCCTGCAGTCCCCACCAGCCTCCGTCGAGCAGCCGCACGGTTGTACGACGGGCATGAGCAGGAGAGCAACCGACCGATGAGCCCACTCCGGCTACACATCAGGCCACTGGCGCATGAACGATGATGCATCAATTGAGTAACGCACCGCCAAGGACAAAGACCACGTTCTTGCACTGGTCCGTCTGGACAAGAAAGGCACCTGCACACGCAGGAGTGGGATGCCCCAACCCATGGTGCATGCGGCCAGTATTTTGGATCTCCTGTTTCACCAGCGGCCTCCTAAGGAGAGGCACTCCCTGTGCACCACAGACCTGCGGCTGGCTGCACAGCATTCCCTGAGGGACCGCTGCCATAGCAGTGTCTATGGATGCTCAGAAGCAAACTGCCAGCCAGCTCGTCCCAAGACTAGAGACATGCAAAAGCAAAGATGACTTCAAGCATCCCACCATCTGAACTAAAGAGGATGTTATTTTTCACTTTGATATATTCCATGAGCAGAATCTAGCCAAGAAGTTATTTTACAGTATGGTGCGCATTCTTTATCTAGTTATCGATGGCTGCCACGACTTCTGTTCTTCTTAAGTCAGGAAGATTTCTACATCTCCTCACAATAAAACACTGAGCTGGGAATCACAAAGTCGAAACATTTTGTATAAATTTATCCTGAAATCTTTTTGATCCTACTGGCTTATTGTAAAACTAAAATGGGAGAATTTGACTGTTAGTCAACAAACCATAGTAAATAAAACTGGAATTACTTTCCCAAACCTCTTCTCTAAGATCAGTGATTCATTATCATAGTTTGAATTTTGTAAATAATTAATTACTGGTGGGCAGCAGAATGCAGAATTATGTATTGGATCTTTAAGGTTACTCCTCAACACACCAAAACAGTTAGTAGTGCTATACGTGCCAAAAAAATACACTAGTTGATTATTAATTGCTTTGATGGAGACAGGCACTACCATTAATTAGATGGTAAAAAGAAATCCAGATCCAATGCAACAGACGTCAATATCCCGAGTAATAGGTCTCCCATGTAGAACTTTTTTATTTTAATACACTAATTATAATGTTTTGACTTCTGTCACGGTTCCCTGAACCAGACAGGGCTGCAGGAAGGCAGTGCGACAGGAATGCGCAGGGAGAAACAAAGTGGTATGAGGCACGGGCAGCAAACGCATGGCGCAAGGGGCTGAGGAGGGAGAAATGGGTAGCATCACCTCCGCTGTCCTTCCAAATCAGAGTAGAGCTGATGGCGAAAGAGGATGCTCGAAGCCCACTGCTAGAGAGAGGCAGAGAAGCAACTTGGAGAGAATACGGGGAAGAGGCAGAGGCTCATAGTCTTCCAGCAGGATCACCCTGATGCGTGATTCCATGTCCACAGGCAATATTAGACACAAAATATCCTACTTTCACTTTTCTCTAATTTGTTCAGAACAGGCTTTCATACTTGCTTTGCTTCCTGCTTATAAGGAAGGAATTCTTTTCTTCAAATGCATCAGAAGTACAACATGACAAAGCAAATGAATGTTGCAGCTAAGCTACAACGGAGTAGAAATCTGCATTTCTCACTTTACAAACCAGAAGAGCTTTTTTTCCATATAATATTTCAACATTGTGGTTTTTTGTTTTATTTCAGGCTCAATCTATGACTTTCATATTTGGGATCGGTCATATGGACTATGTAATGGAAAAGCTCTATAACTTATCTGAATCATTATTTTATTTTGTTCTCCTGTGGTTCCAATTGTTCATCGTTAATTAGATCCAGCCATAACATTGCATTGTGCAAAAGGCATACTCTGTTTTAATCAAAATCTTGGACGGCATTTTGGATGGCATCTTCAACAACTTGGACAGAATATTCTGTGGTTTCCTCACCGATGAATCAAAATGATTAACTATGAACATGTCTTCCACTGAATGCTGACAGTTACTATCAGGTTATTTTGATGAACATCTGCCTGCTTCATGGAACCATTTTAGATTTCTTTGCGGTTTTTTTACCTGGTTTCTTCACTTAAAACAATAATGAACTGGACACCTGTCCCACAGGATGCATCCCTGGTGAACTCCTAAATAATTCTTTAATTTCTCATTTTATGCTATGCTGAAAGTGATGCTGTAAACACAAAAGGTGGTTGTGCTAGTCCCATGAATTTGAAATCAGACCTTTTTATTTATGATGTTCAAATGATTTTCCCAGTTGTTTTAGCAGTGAAGAGAAACCGCCAGTGTTTGGGAATGAAACACACCAACAAGCTCACGCTTACAGACTGCCTTCATAGCTGTATTTTGGTGACAGGGTTCTGATTCGGATTACCCTCACAGGTATTTACTGATGACAGCACCTGAAAAATGTCTCCATGGCAGGAATAAACACTCCATTTTTTTCTATCGATACATAAATTGTCATTCAATGGCACTTTTGATTTCAGTGCTGCTGTTTTGAGAACCCTTGTTATGTTTTACATTTTGCTCCGTAAGATTTACTCATTTCTTTTGTGTCAGGCCACTCAGCAACTTCTTTCCTCTTGCCTCCCCCTGCTACAGCCCCAAGGAATCACAGACTGACAAACTGATGTTTGGTGTTGCCTAATCACCCGTTTGTAGCAGCTCCATCACCAACTAAAAGCAAAAAGGAAAAATAGCCACTAGATCAGTCAGTGCTGTAAGGACTGTAAAGAAGAAATTACAGAATCCTATTATCCAGCTAGAATTGTCTAGAGTTTAGGAAACCAAGATCATAATAGCTTATAGCTATGCAACCACACCATCTGCCTGACTATAGCATACAAATCAGCAAAATTTAACTCGCTGTCTAGCCATCAGTTATTCCTGCTTGCCTTCCCTTTGCAAGAATACAGGCAATAATGCAATTGTTTTATAATAAATTACATTATATCATAAATTATAATAACATGACATCGCATTGTATTATGTAATTACAGATAGATGTAAAAATTTGTTTGCTTTTAATCTTCTAACTTTCTCAAATAATGAAAAGCTTTCAATCACAGCCTGAAAGGAAATCTAATAAGCTATATTTGCACATATGAGCGGTGATTTTGGATGCCTGGGCATTTCGCTGACAAACTGAAATGCTTTTAATGGAACCTTGTTTCCAGTAAGAACTGAATACCATCTTTCAGATGTTTTAGGTTATGTACTCTAAAATGGCCTTATGCCAAATCACGAGTCACTTTTCAAAATTTAAGATCCTGTATCCAGTATCAAAAACCAGCAAAAAATAAATTCCTTAACTATTATCAGAGTAGCACCATAATTTGTAGAAAATGAAAAGCCCACTTTGGTTGGTTTCTTTCCTAAAACAAAACAAAACACCACAGCAAAGATTTTCAACTGACAAGTTAAAAAAACCACACACACACACACACACACAAAAAAGCCTCTTTCTTAAATGGGGAGGGGGGGAATAATATTTTAGATTTCTCATAAATTAAACAACTTCTGCCTGTATTTTAGAAGAAAAATCAAAACAGCGGTAACAAAAGCCTGTCTACTTTTTTGACGTGGTGGTATGTATGCCACATCAGCCCATCTCAAGCACTGCGCCTCTAGGAGTTTAAACCAAACATATCATATTTCTACCACGGAATATAAATGCTAAGGGTCAAAATCCCAAAAATTTTACCCAGCAAAACTATCATAGTAGCAGTTTTCCCGCACAAGGCTTGAAGAACTGACATTTCAAAACTCTTAAATTCTGCTTTGCCCTGAGTATACGTATGATTGCTTCTGTTGCACAGCACAAAATTCTGCCTTCAGGTGAAAAGCCATCGAAAAGCAGACACCGGTGGGACGGCAGCCCGACTCCTTGCCGCACAACTTTTATATTAGTAATTCCTAGCAAGTTCTGTAAAGTGATTGACAGACACAGACTTTCTGGAAAAAAAAAAAATTCAACATAGCTGAAATTGTGTTGGTTTAATGCTACAGCACAGAAGACGGCAGCTCTCTAAGCCAGCACAGAAGACGGCAGCTCTATATGCCAGCACAGCAGGGAAAAAAAACTCAATTGCTTTTAGCAGACAAGCATTTAGTGCAACTAGTATAATCTGCAGTGACATTTTCCCTCGTCCATTATGTAAGCCGAAAGCAAAACTTTTGCTTTTATACAGTATATTGCCTATCCCCCACACAGCCTTATCAGCTTTCTCTCCATTTCTAAGATATTTTAGTAGCAAAAGAGGGGGGGACTTATCAGATTCTTGAGATTCCTTCTAAAACTCCTGTTTTCTTCCGTTCTGTGTTTATGTTGCCACACAGACATCAATACAGACAGGTTTCAATAGGAACTGTTATTTATTTAGTTAGCATGGATCATAGTCTATGTCTAACCACCCCTCTGAGAAGTTTAACTCTCCACAAAAAATTATGTAAAGAATTTAAATTTAAAAGAAAAATCCAGGAAATGCCACAAAGCAAAGCTGGGATTTCAAAAATCAAGGATGGCAAATCCATTTTACCAGTGTCATTCCTTAACACCTCTTCTCCTAAATTTCAGGGAAAAAAGTGAGAAGGGAAGGAAATAGGTAGGAAATAGGTAGGTAGAGACATCGCCATTTTTATTACTCAGGCATCACACAGAACTTGAGAATATCTACCTTCGTGTCAGCAATTATCCTTGAAAAGATTTTCAGAATGAGAGATCACTCCGAGAGAACCTCAGAGAATCTGAGGAGAGATCAGGAACTGCCTGCAGAAAGAGCAAAGCAGATAATGACACACCTGCTCTGGTAAAGCATCTCTTTATAACCCCAAGATACTTAAATTAATAGTTAATTCTTTCCCAATCTTTCTGTCCATCTATCTACTGTTATCCACCTCAGTGCTGCCACTGGGTAAAGCCGGTATCTTAATCCTAACCCTTTCAAGACAGCCAGCTCCGACAGACTGACTTGGGTTTTATTGTATTTTGATAGACAAATAAAGCTCTCTAAGTGCCAACAAGTCTGCGTATTTAGGATTCAGTACTCAAAGAAGCGAGTGATAAATATCTAGCGATTTTGCAAGACAAGTTCATAAGGGCTATAAACACAGCACACAGCATCAAAAGACCTCATCAGCCAGACATCTGAGTACCCGAAGGAGATGCAAGGCATGAAAGAAATCAAAACTTCAAAAACAACGTCCCAAATTGATTAGGCAACACTGGGAGAATGGGCCTTAGAGGAGACACTTTATTGTGCATACATGCCAAACATGTTTATGATTTCTCCTAAAAGACCCCTCCCGCGTTACCCTGACACTAACAGACAGTTCGTGTCACGCCTGCCTTCCCACACGGCCGATCCCACAACAAGCAACGCTGCCTGCGTTAGACAGGACGTCCCTTCCAGGTGCGTATGGCCTCCTGACAGGGTACTGAAGCTGGCCTATGCCAACGCCTTCAGCACCGGACCGTGGGCA
>NW_010552365.1:42140-67962 GCF_000687285.1 Phaethon lepturus | reverse complement strand
CTGAGGGAGCACTCAATCCCCTTATCCAGATTATTGATAAAGATATTAAACAAAACTGGCCCCAAAACTGAGCCCTGATCATCCATTTCATTAACACCGTTTCTTACTATCTTACATTGATTAAGGAAAATAACTTTTCCTGCTATTTCTTATGTCAGTAAAAGCCATACGTGCTGGTATAGCTCTACGATTCAACACCTGACCACACAGAACACATTCTATAGAATTTTGTGCTCTAGCAGTCAGGTATATATGTTCTTTAGGTGCTCAAAGAGGAGGATCCAGACATAACCTGCTGAATTGGTCTTGTGAAAGAACTCAAGATATAAAAAAAATTATTATTCTTAAAATGAGTCTACACTCTTATAAAAATTCACAGTCTTTTATATTAAAAATTCACTATCTATTTCAATCTTGTCTTACCTTTCCCCCAAACCAAAATGTTTCCGCTTGAGTCTCCTGTAATAGTATCACCATTTTCAGAAAAGGTCACACACAGGACAAACTTTGGCTTCTCTTGTTTCTGCATGGTTATGAAAAATATACACTCACAGCAACACACAACCCATTCATTTTAACTGTATACGCTTGAGTAATTTAGCTTAGTCTTATACAGCTGTATTATTACTTAAATATCTACACAGGAGTTAAACACATTCCTACAGTCTAAACAGTTAATCTGTGCAAGGGCAAAAGATGCATCAGTTGAGGTTGGTGGCCCAGTCCTGCTCCCTTTAAGTACAAGTTAGGGGCAGAGCAGGTGAGGTGGCCTGCCAACTTTTAACACAAGACCAGGAACGCTCTGAGATAAACCCCAACGCCCACATAATCCCAAAGGCTTTAAGTATTTAGAAATGGCCAAAGATGCAAACAAGCTTTATTACTGTAATTTTTAAGTCCAAAGTTTCTAGGAGAAAAATGTTACTAGAGAGTTTGGCTGTAGTGCAAGAATTAAGAAATCATCTCTTGAAAAAATCCTAAGGTTCAGTAACCGTTCAGTTGCTTTGAGACCCAGCATTTAAAACAGTGATGGCAACAAAACAGTGAAAAGTATAACGGGACATAAAAATTCACCAGCTAGTTGCTTCTAAGAACATTATTTACAATGTTTGTCAACTACCGGTGTGCATAGCCTCCTTCTCCCTCAAACTAAGAACTGCTCTGAACTAGGGCCACACTTTTCCACCTGCAACAATCATCGAGAATAACAGAGCCATGAGAGGCAGAAATCTGCCCAAGTAGCTTAGGAGTTAAAAATGAATGAAATGTAACAAAATTTAAACGCATTATCTCGGCATCTCCTCCTGATTTCACACAAAGTATATTCATTGACATTGCAAAATGGTTGTTTCGACTAGACTTGCGAGCCTGGACTCCACAAGCAGCTAACGAGGCCCTCCTGGAGTTATCTGCAGTCACCGCAAACAGCCCTCACTTGCACATGCAACTGCGGTAGAGCTTAGTCTATATTTAAAAACAAAACCAAATCAAGACCTTGAAATAAAAAATTATATTTACCGAATAGTGGCCAGCTCAATCTGTATTTGAATTACATATGTGTATGTATCTGAGCAAAACAGACGAAGAGGGAAGAATATTCATATTCGTGTAATTTATGGGGCTTTGCAAGTCTTTCCTCTGACAAAATAAAAAAGCCCCAGCAAATATCACATTCTATTTTTTTTTTTAACCTGAGGTAAGCATAGCAAGTTTTAAGGTAATTTTGTTTTGCGGGAGGGGCAGAGGCGGTGTAGCATAAAGAATATAGGAAAAAGCATGCAAGGAACAAATGGTAATTGCATTTCAAAACTTCATTGTGGAAGCTGCATTGAAATGCAATTTCAAAACCACCCGTGGAAAAGGTCTCTGTGCCATACCATGAATGCTACCTGAGTTTCTGCAAAATTTCAAGTTTAGTAACAGTCAGTTCTTTTGATTTACTCAAGACTTATTAACTCTTACTTCTGTATGACTGTAGCATTATTACAAACATAAAATTAAGGGAAAATTTTATTTTACCTCAAATAATCCTTGCTTTTTAACAAGGGAATTCCCTTCTAGTGTCCAAAAATAAAGGTGTGATTTTCCACAAGTAACTATTATATTTGTATCAGTAGGGTGAAAATCTGCAGCAAATACAGCCTCATTAGAGCACTTGAAAAGGAAAAAAGAAAAACATTGTATCAAGATTTAAAATTCAAAGAAAATAAAATGATATGAAATGGTTCTCTAGTTAGATTAACTGATCAACTTTAAGAAAAATTCTGACCTATTCATTTATTAGTGTAGACTAGAATACTTCGGTAGAATACTCTGAAGTCAAAAGATTTTTTGTTTTTGTAAGTTAGTATCAAAAGTTATCCTTCAAAACTATGTCAGATAATGAGAAGTTCTGCACAAAAGATTAGTTTAAGACGTTTCTTTTCTGCACATGCTCCTACCATTGCATTACTTTTCTAATCAATTCTAGAACAATTACAATAGCAAAATTTAAAACAAAAAAACAAATTATTGGGATAATCTCAACAGAGAGAGAAAATACTCCCTTTCTTCATGTTCTTTGCCTCTTATAAAATGAAAGTCTTAAAAAGGCACAAGACGTTAAATATAGAAAGACATTTTATGATAAGAAATCCAAATCTACATACAAGCAAGTAGTACAAAATATCTTATTGCAACACCTTGACATCTGCCAGCTTTTCTTCTTTCTGCCAGTCCCACACAGAAAGCACGTGGTCGTTTGAGTCATCCACAGAGCACAGGCTACTTCCTCCATTCTGAGGCAAAACATGGAAAATATTAATGCATCCTCCAACCAACATTAGAAACATGTAAATACACATTTAGAATATTTAAATATTTCCGTGCAGGCGAATTTATACATATTTACACTTTAATTGTTATACTTTTAGTTATCCCATAGATCACCATGAAATATAATATTTTATAGGACTGCTGAAAAATAGGACTAAA
Source organism: Phaethon lepturus (assembly GCF_000687285.1). Lineage (NCBI taxonomy): Eukaryota > Metazoa > Chordata > Aves > Phaethontiformes > Phaethontidae > Phaethon > Phaethon lepturus. The sequence continues at coordinate 64,989 of NW_010552365.1, read as the reverse complement.
AAGGGATCTAGAAGAGGAACTCTTGCAAACTGTGGGCAAACACACTTTGTCAAGAATGAGGTAGGTATCTCTTTCCAAACTCTCAGTGATGGAAATTCCCAAGGTGAACTACACATCATTATCCAAACTGTTACGAAATCTCTTCCTGACGATTATGTTGTGTTTCTTTCTTTGCAATTTAAACCAATTACTTCTTATCAGACCTGCTATGGACAAGGAGAACAATTTTACTCTTCATATAAGAATAATGGATCTTATAATAGATCCTACTACTTAAAATAGTAGTAAATTAGAAAACAGTTTATTCCTGACAGGTATCTTTTTCATAGGTCTATCTTCTACCAGTCTATATAATCTTATTGACCCTAATTTCTTCAGTCTTTCTTCATGCATCATATTAGCTAGACCTTCTCCAGTTGGTGCCCATTCTTCTGAAGTATGAATCCAAAGACTGGATGAAGAACTCCAACTCAGACTCTTCTTGAACTGAGGGGAGGTGACCGACATTGGCCTCACCAGTGACGGGAACTGCTGTACAATCATCAGATCTTTTTCCAAATAGCAGCTACTTTTTGGACCACTTTTTCCAATCTTTGGTGTTCATTCCTAGCAGTGTGTCTACAGTGGAACAAACCATCAAGTAATGTCTAATTGCTTTCCAACCCATTCAAATATGATTTTGCATCCTGTTGCTCGGGGCATCAGCTACGTTAGCTTTGACTGCAGATGAGCTTGCTGGAACAGACTGAGCCTGCGGTTACACAAGCACTCCTTTGGCAGCGACGCTGACACAAGCAGTCCTTCCTCTGCCACCCATAGCAAGGCCGCTTGTTGCTGCCTCTTGAGCTGAGTCACCGCAAAAGTCTGGACTATCATAGAGTGCGCCTGTTTGGGGAATGGATCAATTTGGGAGAGGGAGTGGAAGACCCAAGCAAACTCTGCTTCGTTTTTTTTATATATTAAGGATGCATGGTCGTTTTCCTGATGAATCAGGACTCTAATACACATCTCAGATGCAGCTACAAAAATAACTGTGCCAGTGCAACTCAAGAGGCGGGACAGAGACAGGACTGAGTAGCCTGAAGAAAGGGCTGTCTAAAATAAGACAAGCGTACTGCTATGGGATGGGACGTGAGGCTCAAAACAAGGCTAAGCTCTGACTCTGAAATCATAGCAGAAAGCAAACATATTAAACACTCGCTTTCTCGTGGCATCTGCCAATAGAGATCCTGTTATTAAGTACCTATTTCTTCCTCCAGGGAGACATTTACAGAGTATTTGCTTGCTACTCCTTTTTATTCATCCTTCAAAGCTGACCTTGATCTGCGTAGTTTTTCACCTTTGTATTCTTAACCAGCTCTCCCAATTTATTCCTTTCTATTTCTACTTCCTATAAAATACTGTGACCAATTGATTTCAAGTACTTGTGGAAACTTCCACTGAAGTACATTTTGCCTACGGAATACACCGTTTAGTCCTCTCCTTTTTAAAAATGCTGTCGAGCCAACCAGATACCACCAGATACACGGCTTACGGATTCTGTTCTCCTTGGAGGGTTTCTAGACTTGTGCGTGTCAGGTTACAAACTCATGTTTTCCATATGGACTTGAATGTCACCTATGTCTTTTTTTTTTTTTTACCTCAATAGACTAGAGCTCAAAGTATGGTGCCAAGAGGCTAACAACAGGATTCTAGTTCTTTACAGTCCTTTATCCGTATGCCTTTGCTGCTTTCAAGCAAAAGATTTTGCTTCTCCCATGGGAGCTCTCATTTTTTTAAATCCAAAATCAGAGGTACAGGCCATTGTAAAGGTCTTTCATCAGTCATTCTTAGGCACAGCGTAGGGGTTAAAAGATGCAGAGAGAGTAACTTTCTTATATAGGAAGAAACGCAATGGGATGATTAAAGAGAAGAAGTAAGGATACTGAAATTTCAAGAACACAAGTACTTCTGCAACTGCTTCTCCTTAAAGAAATTAATTGGTTTTTATGGTATGCACAAGGTAGATCTCTGAGACTGCTGAGATACTGCTAACCTTAATAGCAATATAAACTGTTGGAAACAACTGAGTTGCAAGCTTTCCTCCTCTAAAGAGGAAGCTGAGAGAAAAGACAGCTTGGAAGTTTGTTTTGGTCAAGGAAGCTGAATTTGAAAGACTTCAAAGACCTGTTCAGCAAACATTCTTAATATGACCATTTATTTTACTTACAGATTTAGAAAAAGCAATGCAAGTGACAGCTCGATCAAAAAAACCCATTCCGATGACATGCAGTGTATTCAGAGTTACAGAATCCCAGACACGCACATGTGGTGGCAATTGCTATAAAATAGACACAGAAATAATAGCTGAAACAATGGTGGCAAAAAAAAAAAATCAGGATTTAAAAAAAATGAGAATGCATCCCAAAAACATTTTAACACAATTTAAGGTATGAAAATTATCAGAACTTCTCTAGAGACACCCATGTAAGCACAGATATGCTACAAACGATTTGCTGATTATTGTGCCTAGAACCAGTGTCTGAGACTGACTATCCAGAGCATACAGCACGTCAGGTCGCACTGACCTCAGTTAGTTCACTGAAGTTAATGGGCACTGAGACATCCTTCAGTACGTGAAGACTGGTGAAGACCTAGCAACATGGGACCTATTGGTAGGTCCAACATCATCAGTTTAAACTGTAGCAACCGACAAAATTCTGGTCAACATCAAGCAGCAAGAAAAAAAAAAAAGATAAAGAATTTCTAAAACGTAATTAATTTCAGTACCATAAAAATGGCTGTAGAAAAGAACTGTACAACTGTAATCTGAACTTTCTTTTTGTACATAAAATTCAAGGTATACATAATGGCCCAAGACGGATTCCCTACGAAAACCAGGTGGTTCCCCCTCCCTCCCCTCTACCTTGACTTCTGCACCGCAGAGCCCCACGCAGGCCCAGCCTCGTGGAGGCAGAAATGCTTCTCAAACCCACTAGAGGGCAATCCCAGGAAGTACTTGCTGATCTAGTTTTATTTTAAAAATAGGAGTTTAATACAGTATCTTCAACCTTTGCAGGAAAAGAACAAAGGCCATGTTTTACTTCCTTTTTTTCCCCGTCCTTTCAAATAAAGCCAGTATGTTTTGTTACAGTATCAGGAGAAAAAAAAAAAAGCAACAGCCATCTGCCTTTCTTGCTAATAAGCAGCGAAATTGCCCTTAAAAACAAATAAATTAATAAATCAAGGCCACCTCCGTATCTCAGTTGTATAAATGACTTTTATATAAGCTTACCTATACACCACATTTCCCTCAAGCATACACATCAAACCTTTAGATTTTATTTCACAAATACAAGGGTAAGTAATTGTATTTATGAAGTTTAAAAAAAACAAATACCAGACATTTCTCCAACACACAATAAAAACTATTAGTTTATGTTACTCAACTAAGTTACCTTTACATAAACCTTCTATTGCATAACTGGGGTTTTATTTTCCTCATTTACTTAAAGTACTTAGCATATTGATAATCCGTTTTTATCCCAAAATTCTTCATTGACATTTACCAACAATTTTGCAATAGTTTGGCTGTGACTTCAGCTGCATACTCTGCTGAGTAACTTTTTCTTCATGCTTTTCCTGCCTCTGCTTGCATCCATTCTTTTTCACTTGTCTTAGCTCTTTGGAACAATGTTCATCTTACACTGTTCAAATAAATTCCTAGCCTACAGCTAAGTTTTATGATAATACAGGTAATAATAAAGAGAAAAAAATTCTTGCCTAGAGGATGGCAAGAGTAAGATTTTTTTTTTTTTTTCAGCAAACAACCCATTGTTATTTGTACTTTGGTTTTGGTACCTGCAGTCAGAAATGAGGTGTATACTGTACAATATAATATCCACTGCTTCTCCTCCATTTCCCCCCATCCATCTGTCCTCTGAGGTCTCCTCTGTAGACTCATCTTTCCATGTCTTTTTTGGAGACCAGCTCCAAATTTACCTTCAGTCTGTCTACATAATGGAACCAGAAACCACTGACCAGTCTTGACAATGGAACTGGGTAACTCTGATAGCATGCAACAGGCACTCTCAAATTAAGTTTTCCTTGCATTTGGTCCTAAGGTGTAAGACCAATTTAATTGTTACATGAAAAGAATATAGCATGTATCTTCTTAATAGCATATTCTTATGAAATATAAGCAACTACATGTCAGCAGAGGGGTCACTCACTTTTCCATCCTTGGATGTCCCTGCAACTTGACCTGTTGCTATAGTGATCCTATCAGGATGGACAGCCAGGCTAAAAAAGAAAAGAAAGAGAGGCTAAACTTAAAGCCAATTATTATCTGTTTACATGAGCTCATAATAAATAGTCCTATTTTAGTCATATAAAGCACAGAGCATACATGTAAACATTTTAAATATACAGAAACAGAACTGACAAAACAATTTTCATTTTATTCAAAAAACTCTTCTTCCCTTATCAAAAAGGCAGTAATTTGCCTAAGTCCTAATATCTCACAGCATGTATCAAACAAGCCCCAATCTCACTCATGTTGGGATTCATCTCGTCTAGATTGATGTTATTGTGGTGTCTAATGTCTCTGCGAAAAAGCAACCTAAAATTTGTATTAAAGCCTGGAGTACAGTCTATTTTTGCCCTAAATCCTCTCTTAATTCTTTTTTTTTTTTTTCACTGTAGCTGCTTTGCATACAGTTCTAGAGCCCAAATGCCCTGCAAAATGAACTGTGGCAATAATTCAATTTTATAATGCAGAAAGGTATCCTCTTTCCAATAAACCTGAAAGCTTTGAAATATCTAGAGAGTCAGAAAATTTCAAAGAAAGAAATGAGATGGAACAGGTCCAAGTTAAAAATCTCCTTGTAAAACAACAAGATTATACAAATAATCCAATTTTATGAAACATGCTCACAATGCAACCAGATTTGGTTACCAGGTCTATTTTTGACTTTTGAGGGACAACAGGTGTTTCATAATGCTTAGTCTAATGAACGGATGTCAAACTCATTTCATACATTAGGACCCATCACATAATCCAGGTGCTCTTTTTCAGCTACTCTCCGCAAACAAACAGATACCATCAAGATAAACCATACGTTTATTTAGGTTTCAATTTAATGATACTGGTATTTCCTGATATCTAGTATCCTCTAAGCTTGAACACAGCTAAATCACTTTGAAGCCCAAGCTGGCATGTTTGCATGGCAGCAGACAAACCAGGCTGCTGAGGACTAGTTTACAGGATATCTGCCATGATGCAGACATGCCTGGAGACTACCAGGAAGACTGCAAATGAGATTAAAACTGACTCATTGGTCAGATTGAGCCTAAAGGACCTTTATCTGGCACCCAGACCCAGGTGAAGATGAATAATTCAATGCTACTTAGACAGGGGAAGGAGAAGCGTCTGAAGAAGTTAATGTTAAATCATCCTAAAAACAGAGGAATGAAAATGAGTATGTTTCTATTTTTCTGTATTCTCAAGGTAAAAAGTATATTAGTTATGAAAAGTAAGTTTTCTCAAGTAAATACAAGGAGGAATTGTTAGCAACTGAGACAGAGAAACAAGCAGTAACTTGGAGAACATCAATACAGCAACTGCACATAGACACATCCCAATGAGGTAGCCCAGCACAGGCTTCAAGGCAGGTTTCTCAAGCAAACCCAGGCTCTGTTAGGGACATATTTGGATATTATCAGGTCTGTGCCATCACATCCTGACAGCAATTGCTTTGTTTGCTAACTAGACAGAGCTGTTACAGACATTTAACATCCTTACCATGACTACAGTCAGACCCTTATTTGTGCAAACGCACTGTCAGGCGTAAGGACCAAACCTATGCACGACTCTGAAGTTAAATCACTTGAATTTTCAAAACTATATTAAAAGAACAAAACACTACCTCCCAAATACTGTTTTATGAAGAAAAAAAAAGGCTTATTAGGTGACTTACCACTTCACATCATCATTATGACCAGTGTAATGTCTCTGAAGTTGCTCTTCAACATTGAATAATACAACTACGGATGCGATGAAATATACAGTTTCGCCCGTTGGAAGAAGATAGAGATTACTGCGACAGTCCCGACCCCTATATCCATAGCTAGCATGTTGGTCAAGCTGCAATAACGTTATCTACCAATTAAGAACATTAAAAATAAGGAAAAACAAAATGGATTTTCTGCCCCTGTATTTCCTGAAGTCAGCACCCCTTGGCTTGAGCACAGCTTTATCACTTGACAGTCTTCAGAACTCCCTCCCTTACTACAGTAGAGAGCTAAAGTGTTTCACAGACTTTGAGTTATTGAAAACCTACAGATCCTACAGAAAATACATGGTAAAGATGACAGGAGTTTGTAGACATACTATCCCTTTATCATCCTCTAGAATTTGCTAAATGCCAGACTAAGGCAGTCTTAATTTTGTCCCAAGTGTATTTACTATTTACACTGCTTGACTAATTAAAATAAAAATTTAGACTTCATGGAAACGCTAATAAGTCATTCAGTACATCTCCCTGCATTACATTAGGATTGATTGCATTACCCCGTGTGCAGGTTGATTGATTTCATTATTCTGGGCATTACCAGCCAGATGGATATGAAACCATAAAAGGGTTACATCATCTGTTCCAATTTATTTTTGTAGTATTTAAGGCAGTGGCCCAGATTCTGATGTTAGTCATATCAATACTAATCTAAAATTAATCCAATGAAATAACTAGAACGAACCCAGAAAGAGTATCATTTAGACCAAATGTTAATTCACCCAAACTACGTAGTTTTATTCTTCTAAAGAGTCATTAGGTAGTACAAGTACTTTGGCTTTGCTTTTTTATGTGAACAGAGAGAAACAGCATTAGCAGAATATTGGCAAAACAGAAGTACATTCTAACTCAGTCAATATGGAGAGACTGACTGTGATAAATGTATGGAGAGGTACTGAAGCCCCAATTATACGATATTAAAAAGATACTTGTGCACTATTCTCTATAGTCAATGATCATAGAATGGTTTGGGTTGGAAGGGACCTTAGAGATCCCTTACTAATAAATGCAATAGAAGTAGTGCTGCATAGCCAACCATCAAAATGTGCATTCAAAAATACAGCCAAAAATACTCCCAAACAGAAGTATTTCATCCAAAGTTCCTTCAAGTTTGAGATGTTCAAATTTGAAGACATGAAAACAATCGCTATCTTCAAATTACAAAGCATTTACTATCAATTTTGAATCTTTCTATAAAGTTTAGAGTTACCACTCTAGATTGCAGGACAACGCCTTATTTGTTTCAATTTATTTTTCTTTGTAAGGCCAGATACCATTACCATCTGAAGCCAACATAAAATTTCCCTAGTTCAACAATATGTAATCAAGTTGATAATGAACTAGCAGTTGAAGTTAGCGTAAGGAATTGAACTTTTAAAAAAGTGAAGTAAAAACATTATACAGACATTCACAAGGAACAAATACCTGTGCATAAAAATAGCTATTAAGTGGGAAAGTTTACATCCTTTAGGGAAAACCTCTTTCTTTAAGATTCTCCTTTCTTTAGGGAAAATGTGCTTTCCTTACGATTCTTCCTGTGGGGAACAATGCCTCATTCAACCCTTCGCATGATTGCTGTTGTCAAACGCTCAGTTTCTTTCTATCAGCCTTTTTTCTCAGATGTAAACTCCTGGGGGTTGATCTCTCCTTCTCCTCCCAGTTTCCCACACTCGGATTTGGTGGCTTCAACTTGGATTTGGTGAGTTGGTACTTCAGGGAGCATTATCTTGACCTTTTCTTTTCATTTGGCCCGCAGCCTTTGTTTCAAACCTCCTGCTTGGCAAATGAGCTGGTCTCAAATGGATCTGTGCAGACCACCACTCCTGCCCCGATGTCCCCAGTGCCGATTTCTCGCTCAGGTTTGACCACGTCTGCTCCAGCCCCTCCTTGCACTTCATCATTCAGCATTTCTGTTTCTTCATGTCTGAATATATCTGATATGGTCTGAAGCTTTTTCAGCTTACCCAGATACCTGCTAACACAATCAGAAAACCACTTTGTGGTTCAGGTATGCCCTGAAATCTACACATGCTGGATTTTCTTCTTTCTGTTTCTCATCATAGTCTGCTTTACCCTTTCCATTTGTCTGTCTCACCTCCGATATCTTGTTTCTCTATCTCCATCCTTACGTTATAAAGCATTTCTGGCTGTAATCCCACAGCCAGGTTGACCTGTCCACTACAAAGATGTTTTCCGCTACTCCAGTTCTGTTACCCTCCAAGCAAACAGCTCAGCTCCTCCAAATTAACTGGCACGAATGCCTGCAGTATCAGTTGGTTTTCTGCTGTCTTTGTCTCTCTCCTTAAATTATTTTATGCTCCTGCCCCCAGCTTGTATCCTCAGCATTACAGTCAGTAAATTGGGCTCAGGCGGGGGGGGGTGTGTGTGTGTGTGTTTTCTTTGGTTTGGGGTTTTTTTTTTTAAGGCCTTATATATACCTAGTCATGGGTATAACTTTTCAGTATGGATTTCATGATTGGGTTTAACTGCAAAGAAGTTAAGATCTGAAAAATAAATTAGCACAGTATTTTTGGAAAAATATGTTTCCTCCTCAGTAACCATTCAGAGTTAGTTAGACCATTTTATTACTTCATACCTTTTCTATTCATAGACATCCTTTATATATGGGATTCTGCTGGGCATACAGACACACACTTGGAAGGACATATGAATATTCAAACTAAAAATAATACTCCATCTGGCAAATATTCAGTCACTTAAGTAAGCTTAAGTGAGAAACTAATGAGACTGAAATCATGACCTATGCTAATAATCATTTCTTACAACAGTCTGAAATATTAACTTCTATCCACACACTACTAATGATAGTGTTTTGTTCTGTGGTTGGGTTTTTTTTGTTGTTTCGGCAAGCATCCTTTCTCCTATATCATCCCTAAGCGAGGGGCACCTTGCAAGTGTAGAAAGACATCGGATTCTGCTGGGCATACAGACACACACTTGGAAGGACATATGAATATTCAAACTAAAAATAATACTCCATCTGGCAAATATTCAGTCACTTAAGTAAGCTTAAGTGAGAAACTAATGAGACTGAAATCATGACCTATGCTAATAATCATTTCTTACAACAGTCTGAAATATTAACTTCTATCCACACACTACTAATGACAGTGTTTTGTTCTGTGGTTGGGTTTTTTTGTTGTTTCGGCAAGCATCTTTTCTCCTATATCATCCCTAAGTGAGGGGCACCTTGCAAGTGTAAAAAGACATCATTCAATTCTGTTGTGATATATGGTGAAAGCCTGTACGACAATTAGATGGTAAAATGCTGAAAGCAGTATTTATCACTCTAATCTCAGCTGTTTTATTAATTTTGTGGGGTTTTTGTTTTTTAACTCATCATCAGTTATTTCTGTAGGCATCATCTGCCGTTCCAGCAGAGTGGGGTAGAGCCCACAGGCTCAGCTGCAATAGGAGTACTAAGAATGGTTACTAAATCTGTCATTAATCTCTTGTGAATACAATGGGACTTTTGGAAACTCTGTGTGCATTCTGAAACCACATGCAGTTCTATTTATACAACTTCGAAAAAGACTATATGCAGCCTGTCGTCTTTTTTATGAAGACGAAACACCTTCCTATTTACACTGTTTGGGACTTAAAAAATAAAAAAGTCTTTTTCTTAAAACCTTATGAAGACTTCACCTCTCTAAAGATAGTGGATATTACAAATGAAAATATAAACACAAGATCTGAGTTTATCTTGAATCATCTATTACATACACTAGGATTATTCAAAAATGAAATGTCTTTTTTTTGAATAAAGAATGTATTTTCTCATTATGTTTAAAAGTGAAATGTGAAGATTTCTGTATGTAATGAAACACTGATTTCTTTCAAGTTAGAATTCTGCAAAGATGGCCTCATAGAAGTCAGTGGAAAATTCTGGTTGCTTGGTATTTAGGGTGCCTAAACACAGTTTCAAATCTAAATTCAAACATTATTTTACATACGGTATCTTATGAATTTTATTGCTAAGCACCTATCCATTGCAAAGCGCTATTTAGTTCAGGGCTTATTCAAATACTGAAGTTCATTACAGCATCCTCTAAAGGACAATGGTGCACATTTTATAAAACACAGCTTAAAACAATAAATTACTCCTGAGAATCAGCAAAAAAATCTGAGCCTGTTTTATGTATAGTATAATTAATAATCACAGCTCACTACATTCTTACAATATGCCTAGTTTAATCTTTAGCTAATTAGCATGCTTCAGACTGAACCTTCAGGCAACATTTACGCAAAATCTTTCTTAAGCTGCCACAAGGTACAGAACAACAGCCTCAAGAAATTAACACCTATTTTCAATGGAATGTCGCTTCACTAATCAAATGAACCCGATGATCTTAATTTTGCTATACTTTAGCTCAAAAAAATATTTAAAACAAGTCATTAAGAAGTGACTGATTTCCAGCAGTCCTCTAGCACAGAAAGGATACACCCATTCCAGTTTAAGCCTCTTGGCTGGTAGTTCTACTTTTGCTTCCAAATTGTAAGATTCCACTTGCTCTTTGGGCATGTACATGGTAACAGGACGTCCACGAAGAAACATTTTTACGTATCCTTCCTCTACAAAAGGTCAGAAATGTTTAATGTTACACAAAAAAAACATCAGTTGGGAACTCCAGTGCTCCTCCATCCCTTCCCACTTAACAGTTCAGTGCGTTACAATTACAGAACAACAAGCAATCTCAAACTTAAGAAATTAAGCAGGTTTGGATTTTTCTTCCTAAATCATAATCACTAAGCAGAATTTTTTTTAAACGTACAAAGTCCCTTTTTCCTCTAAATATTTTGAGCAGTATAATTAGAACTAAACAATGTCATGAAGAATTACAAAACTGGAAAGTCTGAAATAAAAACTTTTTTTGGTGAAAAATGTTACAATATTACATTTTTTAAATATTAAAAATGAAGGGGAAAACATCAAAGATTACAATTAACGCAGAAATGCCACTTAAAATTAATTTTATTTTTTAATCAGTATTTACAGTTGAGCATAAGCATCTATTTTCCAACACTCAGTCGCATTCTTTGCATCTCAGTGTAAAGATATGCTTTACACTTGATACAGTGTTAGAGATACATTCGAAATAAGGAACATAAACAATTAGTAAAAGGAATCATGCTGATGTACATGCAGAAAAGATACGAGCTTTGAGAATTACTAAACATTGAAAAAGGAATGACAACATTGACAGCACATTAAAAGAAGGAAAATGACATATAGGAGAGAAGCTACAAAAACTGAATTGGCTGACAGAAGTAAACATTTCTAGAAGAAAATACTAAAAATAATGTGCTGAACTGGTAAGAGATATTTTGGGGAAAGAGAAGCAGGGATTAATAACAGATCTGGAAGTACTGACTTGGGGACTTCATGGGGCTTATAAAACTAGGAGATCTGGGAAATGCCATGAAGGTCTGACTAGGACTTTTGGGAACTGGCAAGGCCAAAGTGGGTGTCCTGTGAACTTCTGGTGAAGTTTGTCCAGATTCAGAACGTGTTGGCTCTTGCTGCTTCATCGGCAGATCAAGGGGTTCAGCCTTGTTCTCATGCGAATCAAGCAGTTTTGGAGTCAGTGACATCTGCAGAGTTACTAGACAGAATAATCGTGGGCACAGAGGAAATGGAAGGGCAGAAGTAACAAAATCATGTAAATGAAAAAAAAATTATACAATTCAGGACTGTTAAAATTATGCTATGAATTGTTAAGTATCACTACAACTATACCATTATTTTTTTAGTTTGAAAACTAAGGCTTTATTTTAATTGGAAGTGTGCATATGCTACAAATCCTGACTAAATTAATAAAAATTACTGGTTGAACAAATAAACATCACAGCTATGCTGTATTACATAAATATATGTGTATTTTGCCTCTAGATTAATTCATTTGGGAGAGAGATCTACCTGACCTGTCACAGTAAAGTTACAGCTAGGGCTCTCTAGCTTCATTTATAGAATTCATACATACAATGACAACAACAGAAAACTGAATGCTAAAAAAAAGCAATAACAATGGTGAAATAATGGTGACAGACGGCTGGAACTTAAGATGCCTGTTAAAATGCTAGAATACTGGAATTGTTTTTAAAAATCTATTCAAATAGATCTGTATTGGAAAATAAACTACAGAGGGTAGAGCACTAAATAGCAGAGCATTACAGCACTATTTGTGTGTGCATGCAGCGTCTATTTAATGAGCTTGAAACACATGCCAATACTACTGATACTGGTGCACTGGAAGTCAATAGATTTTCAGCAGTGACAACCCTTGACTGAGCTTATCAAAGGCTGGGTATGAATAAATGTTTAATTCATTGAACTGCTTTTCTCACCTGAAACTTATGGGACTCATAAAACTTGCACTTAGCCATCTACAGTGGAAGTATTTGACCTAGTCACTCAAAACTCCTTCATACAGTAAACAGGGAGGAACCGGTACTTTTGGACAAATTAATCACATGCTAAAGCAGATGTCCAAAAGCAAGTATAGTAAATTATACCAAGTATATTATAACAAGTATATAAATCATGCCTTCAGAATGCCTCTCTCAACTATAAAGAGCAACTGAGGATGACTATGTCAGGCACCGAAATCCATACTGTGTATCTATTTCTAACTTTTGGTAATATTAATTCCATCTGCACTGATTTTTGTCAGTAATCCAAACGTATTATTTACATAACCAATCTACAACCCTCGTATTTTTCACAGCTAAATTTTTAAGACAGCAGAGTTCTACATGTGAAGATATAGATGTAAAGACAGACAATTATCAAACTACAAAGACAGACCAATGGTGAAACTTTTAGACAAATGTATCTTTTACATCTGCAATTTTGTAAATTTGAAATTGTTGTTGAAAATAACTGTGAAAACTATCAGTTACTGAAATGAAATAAGGCGGCACATGAATGCCGGTGGAATCTGCAAAGGAGACCACTACTGAATGCAGGCATAAAGTTATACAAAGAATACACAGAGGTAGAGACTCTCTAAAAGACTTTGCCTTGAGAACAAACATTCTTTGCTTTGTGAAATTTTATTGCAAAGCTGAAAGATGCTGATTAGTGGAAAAAACGTTAGCATTTAGCTATCTCTAAAAAGCAAGACAAATCTGTGATTATATCACAGACATAAACATGCATCAAAAATGTGCATATTTACACTACAGTTTAGCTAAAGCTTTAGAAAACAATATAGTATGTTTACCAAATGAAACTCTGATTTATGACACTGAGCAAAAAGCACTGAGAAATTAGCTGGAGGCCTAGGTCTGTTTATTGAACGTTCAGAAAAATCTACAGTCTACTCAGTGAGAAAAAGCAAGGGAAAAACCAAGGCTTCTATAATCATGTTAGGCTAATAGCGAAACAGCCAACAAAGGGGCAAATTCTATATGAATTTCAGCAAAAGTGCAGAACACCATTTCAAACACAGTGAACATCCAAGTGTTGCCATATAGCTCTCTCAACATATTTTTTTCTAATTCAAATTCTTCTGAAAAATGCCACAGGAATATCAATTATAACCCCTTGTTATTATTAAAGCGCACCTGAGGGTTATAATTCAGTAGACTGTATAATAGATAGTATAATATTTTTGTTTCATTCAAAAGAAGTAGGAAAGTTTTAACATTGCAAATTGCACACGAGTTAGAAAACAGCCATTCATACATCGAGCTTTTATCCCACCAGTACCATTTTGCTTCGAGAGCTATGAGGTTTTGGAAGTGAAGCCTACCTTTGCAGTGCGTCACACGGCGCTTCCCTTGTGATTACAGAGACAGAGACAGAAGGGCTAGATAAAGATGTGTTTGAATATAATAAGCTCACTAAATACCTGCTCTACAGCCTGCCCAGCCGTATTCTGCTGAAGGCTAACCTGATGCTTGACAGAACACTGAGCCATACTCCATGCCGCACGCTGGGTAATTACAGCCAAAACGCTTTTTCTCCAGCTAGGGGCTCTGTTTAGTTCTTCTGTCATTAAAATACTAACTTAATAACTACAACGATATGCTTAAAGTAAGTAAAATACCAAGTATAACTATACTTTTCTCCTATAATTAGGAGAAAATCATTAATTTCAGTAGGAATTTTGTCCAGGTGAGAAGTAGTGTCACACCTGTTTAATTACTGAGCTTTACCTATGGGGAAAGTGTCAGAAGAAAAATTATTCCAAATACCTTTGCTTACATGGTGCAAGGGAAGGAGGAATGTTAAAAAAGAGAAGTATATTCTGTGTGAGTCAGAAGCTTCCTTTTTCTAAACCAGCAGTATTCACGCAAGGGACATGAACTGCGATTGTATTGCCACAAAATACTTAAGTGCTTACTTAGTTTTAGATATTATTGGAGTTCAAAATCAATTACACTAAACCTCGAAGTATGGCTTAAGAGCTTTGTTGGACGCTGATCCATCAGCTCAGTAAATAAAAGATTTTCTACTTTTTCAGCTTGACATATGATTACTGTTACAGAACTATGCACAAAAATAGTATGATACGTCTGATAAATCAACACGTTTTCTCCTTTCCTTATTTCATGAAAGGAAGCTTTTATTTTACTTGTCCTTGGTTTCTCAGAACAAAAACAACTGTTATGTATGCTGTTCCACTTCTTATCTTTATTGAGGTTGTTCAAAAGTTTGCAGCTGTCTAATGACAAGGACAAATTCTGCTTTTGCTTATACCTACTATTTCACTTTTGAAATCTTTTTTACAGGGATAATACATACGTAGGAAAAATTAAAGGGATTTTCAAATGAAAGATAGACCTCCAAAACTGTAGTAACTCCTTTTTTATTTGTAATTAGACACATTTTATTATGAGGCATTGGGACAGATGTGACATTCTTTAACAGTAGTTGACAGCTCCCTTTTATGACTAAATTAACATGACAGCATCATAGTTGGAACTTGGCACATGCTTTAATTAACAAAACCTTAATGCTGCTTTGAAAGGGAAAACATATTTGGGGTAAGAAGACACAGCCTTTTTCTTTTTTGTCTTACAGAGAAACCTAACTGTAAAATAAACCTATTGGGCCAATAAAAACTAGGGCCAACTTATAAACTTTTTAAAAAATATATCATCAGTAGCCTGTAAGTATCATGCTCAGATTTCCAATACCAGTTCTTAGGCATCCACAGAAAAAAAAAAAAATCTATTACGTTATCACAGTTGTCTGCTTAAAAATTTTAAAAGTTCCTACCTGCACTGAACATTGGTTCCTTCGGTTTGCTGTGAAAATAATGAAGAAATTTCTATTTTAAAAAGCGCATGCATACAGTCTGCACATATAAAGGTATAAATAGAATAGAAAATTTAAAATATAATACAAAAGATACTAAATAATTATTTTGTGTGTACATACAAATACTTTTTCAATTCAATTATTTACAAGGTAAATCCCCAGGCAGACACAATTAAAAGCAGCATACACTGCAGCTCCTTGATAGAAGGCGTTAAAACTTTTACATTCAGTTCTCCTTACATTCTCAAAACTATACATTTTCTTCTACCGACTACCAAATCCTCTTCTCCTGCAGAGTTAGTCCAGTTACAGGAGAACACAGAAATTGGTCATGAGTAGCTGAATCAGTTTTGGTTTCCAGTCGGTGGGTTGTTACTCTAACGCAGTCTGCAACTACAGCAAAAAGTGAGGAGCAGATCCTTAACTACAAATTCTCTCTGCATATGTGGAGCAGGGGGGGCTACTGTATCAGTGCATGTGGGGGTGTTCGCTTACTTCATGGCTTTGTTCCCTCGGGATTTAAGGAGTAAACCAAACCTGGAATCGTGCTTTTCCACAGAGTTTAAATAAAGCATGGAATTGCCCGATTTTTTCTTGGTGAATGACAGTACTTGGTAAAACCCAGAAAGCACATATCCATCACGATTAAAATGTCTTCTCTTTCTCACTGCACTGCTGCCTGGAAGACAGCCCAAAACAGTTTGTCTTTTCATCTTGAGACAATATTTAGCAAAACTTGTGGGGAAAATACATGAAGCATATGGAGAAGGAAGATGCAGAAAAGCTGAGGAGCTCTCTGGACCAGGAGTCCTGTGTCCAGCTCTGGAGCCCCCAGCACAGGAAACACACGGACCTGTTGGAGAGGGTCCAGAGGAGGGCCACAAAAATGATCAGAACACCTCTCTTGTGAAGAAAGCCTGGAGAAGAGAAGGCTCTGCAGAGACCTTATTGCAGCCTTCCAGTACTTGAAGGGGGCTTATGAGAAAAACGGGGATAGACTTTTTAGCAGGGCCTGTGGCAGCAGGACAAGGGGTAATGGTTTTAAACTAAAAGAGGGTAGATTTAGATATAAGGAAGAAATTTTTCACAATGAGGGTTGCCCAGAGAGGTGGTAGATGCCCCATCCCTGGAAACATTCCAGGTCAGGCTGGATGGGGCTCTGAGCAACCTGCTCTGGTTGAAAGTGTCCCTGCTCACTGCAGGGGGGTTGGACCAGGTGGCCTTTAACAGTCCCTTCTGACCGAAACTATTCTCTGATTCTATGACAGTGCTACCCTCGGCAGAAAGAAGCAATCTTTTTCAAGAAATACCAGTCATTTGTTTTCTTTGTCCTTTGCCCCCATATAATTAGGCTTGAGGATGTTTCTCATGAAGCATGAAAGGGACACAAAGCTATAGTGCGCAGCTATTTTTCCTCCCAAATCCATTTTCTTTCTATCCAGTAGAAGTTCCAAATTTCAGATTACTGTTGTATGTTTCCTAGGGTGATCCCAAAAGGGTTAAAAGCCCTAGAATTCTGATGGGGAAATGCTGAAGCATGAAGTATTCCTAGAGCTGTGGTGCCATCTCCATACCTGTTCCTAGACTGCAGTGGGCAGATAAAGAGAAACCAAAAAAAGGAACAATACTGGGTTGGATTTTTGTACAAATTTTTTCTAAGCATAAAAGATTCTCTCTCCAATAGAATTTGTAGCAAATAATTTTACAGTATTTTTCTTTTTGTCTTCATTTGACAGTTATATTGACAATAGTACACTTACTTAATGATAAAACCAAACCAAAAAAAGAATTCTACTGATCCTACCCACCAACTTAGCAACTTTTCATAATATTAGCCTTAGTATTAATCATGCAAAGTTCATGCTTCAAGCTGGCATACACAGCCAATCTATATAAATCGCATGATGTGTTGCCATTGTTAACACCAAGATTAACATTTTCTCTTATGAATGAAGATATTTTTAGAAAATAAAAACCTTATGGGACAGAGCACTAGTCAGAAATGCTACCATATTAGAGACAATAGAGCCCTTAGCTCTGAAAAGATCGTGCTGACTTATTCAAGCTAATCAAGCTAATGTGAAAGGCTGATTCACGATAGTAATAAAGCAAATCGTGTACTTTCTAATTATACAAACCCTCACCACACACACAGCTCAGAGCTCTGACTACCCTTTTTCTTTTTCGTGAACTTGAGTCACTTCCTACTTACCTAGCCCTTAGGAAGGCTTACCCCTGGCTCATAGCCGTAGGGAGTTGGGACACCCCATCGCAGCATGGGAGATTATGGCCATCTCCTTAAGCTTAAAGCTTCTTAAAATAGCTTTCGATAGCATTATTATTTTGCGTAACAGCCTACAACTCTATATGCTTTGAAAAACTTTGCGATTGCCTTTTTAGACTCCTGGCATGCATTTTACTTTAAGCTTCATCTACAGAACACAGAATCATAGAATTGAATCACAGAGTATCTTAAGTTGGAAGGGACGCGTAACGATCAATGATACAAATAATAAGGCTGTGAGTAGATGGTTAAGTAGCATGCTCTTCCTCACTCTTTCACACACACAGTTAGCTTTAGGAGGACATCCTTAGCCCACGATGTACAGAATCATGCTAATTTTTCTTCTAGTCCCATGACTCTTGCTTTGTATTTTGCACGGTGGCCCAGCTTCAACAGGAAGGACACTCTTTGAGGAGGTGAGAGCTGTGGTGCTGAACACCCTCAAGGCTGCTTGTGACATAAATCGGGGAAAACTCTAACAATACAATGATTGTTCTGACAGTGGCACCAACATCACTAGCTCCAGCTAAGGCAATCTAACACGCGCTCTCGATTAGTTCCTTGGGATACTTGCACATTATTTAAGCGTTGCATCACTTGTGTGCTGGACCTCTTCCCTGAGTCCAAAGTAAGTGATTTCTGAGCAATGCTGTTGCTCAACCCTTTGTGGCCTAACAACTGCAGAATGACATAGCCACTGGGTTTCTGTTAAAATAGTATGAAAAAAGTAAACATGCATCTCAAGTACCGCGGTCAACTTTAGATCGCAAACAAAACAATTTTGCAGATAATCATTAGTTATGTTGTGATGTTTTTATTTCTCGGCTATTTTGGAATGAATTTTTCAAGTGTACAATACCTCTCTGTAGCTGCTAGAAAACATCTCTTTCCTTAATTTAAATGAACAATCTAATTAGTATTTTCACCTTATTTCTTTAGTAGTTTTAACATATAGCTAATTTCAGACAATTGTCACCTTATGTATGTAGCAGGAACTCAGGGATATCTTCAAAAAGCAGATGTATTTAGGTTTTGACAGGTATATCTTTCACTGCACAACACACACAGAATTCACCTTTTGGGGACTTGATTTAATGAATTTTTTTGTACGAGATAAAAATATACAGAGGAAGGACACTGAAGGATCATCACATGTTTAAAACTTTTTTGAAAAACTACAGTAAATTACTACAGTAAATGGTAAAAGTAATGACATTTCACCATTGGTAGGTGAAATATTCCTCTTCATATTCCAGAAACAAAGCTACCCATCTAATTACAGAAACTTAATTTTTTAACAAAAAGTTTCCATAAGAAATTTGTTTTGTTTACGTAAGATGGGTTTTCTTAAATCAATGAGGTGACAACATAAGGGCTGTTGCTATAATTTGGTATGTGCAATAGAGCAGGAAATTATACATATAAGCAAAATAAAAAGTAAAACCTTAGAAAAATCCATCAGCTTGAAGAGATCAATACAGAAAACAGCAGCTTCTTGTTAAGGAATTCACTGAGGCAATGTAGCTGCGTGAAATTATGCGCTATTGCAACACTTCACAGAATTTCCAGCTTAAACTAACGGCAAACTCAGCAGTCCATTCACTGGGTATTTTTTGCTTAATTTTACCTTTTAAAACTTTCAGGCTCACTTGTCCCTAACAGTGTTGGTATTTGGGGTTCTCCCTCAGCAATATTCTGTTAGATGTACCAAGGTATACATTCCTTGTGCTATAAGGATCTGAGGTGTTCAGTAACAGTTTTGTCCAAGTCTGCAAATGCAGAAAGAGACATGGCTCCTAAGTAATCCAATAAAATATTGATTTTCCTCTCAAAAGTAATATTTATTTACGGATTACTTAAAGAACTAACTGCTACAGTAATTTTTTTTTTGCAATTATATTGCAGTCTTTTAGGAAATTACAACGTAAAATATAAAGTACGAAAACCTTATAAACAAAAACAAAACTATATCTATTCAGTTATCTGTTGTTTATCATTATTTTACAAAAAAATTAAGGAAAAAAATACCATATACTGAGATGAAGTCAAATTTCCATAAGTACCAGAAGGCCCAGTCCTACAGAATTCAGTCAGCTTATAAAAACTTCATTCACATGCATAGAGGCACAACATTAAGATGATTTTAGACTGATTAAATTTTTAGTTTCTGTAAATATTACAAATTTGTAACATTTTCTTTGATAGTATTCTCAATTTTTTAACTACTCCCATAATTTTTCAAGCCTCTCACAAGTCTCGTAAGTTTTGCACACTTGCTGTCTTGCTTCATAGCTGAAAACGTTAAGCCAGAAAACAAACTATTAATAATGTAATCACCCATATTTAGGCTGTCCATTAGTACACATCAACCTCAGTCATCGCTTACATCAAGCAAATGTGCTGAAGGGATAAAAAGGAAGGGATGTTTTGTGCTACCCCATTGCTCACAAACAGCCCAATGACTCCTGTGATGGTACTGATGCCCAGACAAAGCAGGTAAATTATGTCATTATGTGATCTCCATTAACGTTGTGTTTCTATGGTCACATCATCTGTGAGACAGTAAAACTGTACCATCAACACGACTTTTTGAATCGGAGACTGGATTAGAACAGGTCAAGTGAAATAGCCAAGACTAAAATCTGCCTAGGAAATACGGGAAAGAACCTGATGAGCAGTACAGTGACTTTCCCACCACCATCAACGAATCAGCTATTTGTTCAAGACCATCTTGAATCTGAAACCCTTGGACAAGACATTCTCTTCTCCTTGTAGTGTCAGCCACATAGAAAAGCATCATCAGAGGCACACAGAGACAGGCATCCCTTTATTTCTCTTTGTACTGGATAACACCCGCATGTAAGCCTCTTCCTCCATTTCTCCTTAATCTGACCCTCGGACTGAGACAGTCATTGCTCAGAGACCAGCTGGGCATCAGTCTACATGTGGGAGGTGGTGAGTGATTGCCTTTCCATGACATGTTTTGTTTTTTCTTCATCTTTCCTTCACTTATTAAACTGCCTTTACCTTGACCTATGGGTTTTCTCACTTTTGCTCTTCCTATTCTCTTCCCCCACCCTGCTGGGGGAGAAGGAGCGAGCAGCTCCCAGTGTGGTGCTTGGCTGCCAGCTGGGGTCAACGTACCACAACCAGGAATTTGAAGAAGTACATGTCAGGCACTTGAAGACCAAGGGAAACCACTAAGATAAAGGAAAAGGCATGTTTAACAATTATGAACTTTTTTGGGCAACTCAAGGTTCTCACATTGTTCATGGTTTGGAAATAAGGCAAATAAGTTTCATAAAAATTGTAAAAACTGTTTAAAATGTTTAAGAATATATTTTTGTCCAACTATTGGAGCTTTAAAAAAAAAAACAAAACTTCCAATAATTGCTAAATTAAAGAAACTAATTTTAGTAAAGAAACTAAATTCATTGTTAGGACAGTAGGCAGAGAAAAGAGACAGATATTTAGGTAACATTACCTTTCACTGTTCTTTTTACCACTAGATGAACTGCTGGTGGATCCAGTGCGGTTGCGACTCCCTTTGGAATCTCCATAGCTTTCCCTCCGACCGCCTGGGGACACACGCTCAGCTGAACTGGTTCTCTTAACGGTGCTAATAAATAAAAGAGCAAGTTTTACAGTGGCACTTGTAAAAGCACATATCCCTATGACAAATATTTTTGAGAAACATATCAAGTGGAATGCTGACCCTAAAAATAACTACAGCTTTGTTTTTAATTATAACTGGATTTGTTAAAGAGCCTACGTAAGAGTTTTGCTGAGTACCTGGTGCAACAGGAGACAATCAGTCTGTTTTTTCCTTAATCATAAAATAGAACATCAGCTAAAACAGTTTCACAGAAAAGTCGCAATATCTCTTTTCCAGGTTACATTTCAAATCTCTTACTACCACTCCCCACTTCTGAATTTTTGGAATCTCTTAATAAGAACAGAAAGATTTAAGAAGACAGCATATTACCTCCCACCTCCAGCCAGACTACAGAGAATGCTGAAAGTAGGGCAAAATTTGAGCACCAGCAAGCTAACTTTGTGCCTTCGTTCAGTATCAATTATTCTGTGGATCAAAGTTAATTTTAACATACCCCAAAGTGCAACTAATGGTGAGCCAGCCTGAATTTTTTCGTTAGCTTGTCAAAAACGTATGCTTCCTACTTACATTAGATTCCCCACATCCCCTGACAGGGTGTTTCTCAAAGGCTTAAAGTTTGCCTTACTCTCTCGCTCTTCAACCATCCTCCCTGCCAAGAGAGCTGTCAGGGAGCTACTGTATGACTTTATGGCACCCCTCAGACACCCAACTCGTTCTGATGGAAAAACGAGAGCCAAAAAACAAGCAGCATTACTTAGTAAGTTAAGAGAAGCCATCTCAGAGCTTACACCTAACAGGAGACAAATTACTGTGGTTCTTCCTTAGTCCAAAGCACTTCTCCCTAAAGCAGTGCTTCCTGGCAGGAGAGGGAGCAGCTAAGGGTACGGCCCCGAGCTGGGCGATGCTTTTCACTTTGCTGCGCTGCCTGTGCGGCAGAGAGGTGCAGGCAGCGTCGCCCGGACCGAGGCAGGAACGCTCCCACGGCAGCGGCTGAACAACAGGACTCGGTGTCAGCGTCTCGTTCCCCGCCGCCAGCCCTGTGCTGTTTTCTCCCCTCCAAAGAGCAGAACAGACATGTTCCCTTTACGCCTAAGATCCCCATAACTACACGGCCACCTTCAGCAGCTCTCTCACTCCAGAAGCCATGGATACCAACGATCACATTCAAGCTCACACCCCTCTACCCAAATCCCAACCACAAGCTCCCTCCCTCTGTGAAAACTTCAGTTTTCTGTTCTTGCTCCTTCAAGGCCAGGTCTCACCCCAGTCGCCCCTTTTACCACCCCCAGCCAGCTCCCCCTTGACCACTGCACACGCCCAGAGATGCTCTGCTTACCATAAAGCTCATCTCAAGCACCCTCAAGGACTATTCCAAGCCTCCCCATCAGCCCCTAACAACTACCCCCACCCTGTTTGCGTGGTGGAGAAAGAGAGGAACTAGCTCTTCATAACTAAAGGAAATGAGATAAGACTTTTCTGCCTGGTCAAAAAATATCAGCTGACCAACCGCACACCACCACTGATACACTCTTTTTTTTTTTTTTTTTTTTTAATATATTCCTGCTCCCTTATTTTTTTTTCCCAGGGAGGAAGGGAATGTTTAAAAACCT
>NW_010552365.1:0-42054 GCF_000687285.1 Phaethon lepturus | reverse complement strand
TCTTCTGAAGGGAAGGAAGCCCCCATCCAGGGGAACTCCATGGAGCAGATGCATGTTAGGATGCATCTCAGGTAGCTTGACAAAAAACTTTCTGGAACACACGATGGTAGAACAGATGTCCAGTGCTGCATTTTTCTACCAAAAACAAGCATGATTCAAATGATTAAGCTGAAATTAAAAAAAAATACTGTTTCTGTGGAGAGCGCGATGGAAGACAGCAAGCAGAATGCAAATTTACACACAGGCACAGAACATAATACATTCACAAGAGAAAGGAAGTAAAAAGAATTTAATTCTGTCTTCATTTCAGAAATAAGTATCGCCTACACTAGCCTAACATTATCCAAGTCATCTCAATGTCAAATACAAGAAGAAAACCTCCTCTAGTAAATTAAATAATATACTGTTAACATTTAACTGCTCTGCCTGCATCACATAACATAATCCAATTTAATACTATTCCAGTTAAAAAATAAAGCCTCGATACTGAAAATGTTTACTCCACATAAAATATCTTTATTAGCATGAGTCCTTCCACTACTTTATATACAGTACTTGCAAAAACATCCTCTCTGTGTGATTTTGCAGGATCAAACCTTTATTTTGGCATCTTTTCCTGGTTGAAGAAAAAAGGCAGTATCAGCCTACACTGAAATTAAATTAAGGAAATCACCAAATTATACTAATGTTAGAAAAAATGTAAGTTACAGAAGCAATTTTAAACTAATTTTAATGTTGCTTGGGGTTTTATTTTAATAGCTATCAACATTCAAAAGATGAACTGGTGGATAAAAAACAAATGGGTGGGACTAAAGCTTAAAAGTGTAATGCTATCTCCTTTCTGAATAATTAAGTCTCATATCAGTATAAAAACTACTTTTACCCCAAGAACAAAATCCTTTTAAACTCTTTTGGCTTATGTCCATTACTGCTTAAACTAATTAGCAATGCTATCATCTGACAAATTTTATTTTAAACTTTCAACAACAACAACAACAGCTCAGTGAGAAGTATTAGCAGGTGGTTGGAAAAGAGGATTATAACTGCATTAAATTAACTCAGTTTTGGCATATACACATTTTGGTAGCTGTAGTGTTAAACACCAGTGATTATACCCATGGCTACAGTAGATACACTGTCACCTGAGGAGGAATTTAAAAGGACAGAAAATTTTCATTTAACTTACAGGTTTGTAAGAGTATAACTGATTCCAGAATTTGGCTTCCACATTAGTGACATGAAAGGAGAGCATTTTCAATTATTTAGAAAGGTAACATTTAGTAACACAACTTTTAACTTGTTTAGGAAAGCAACACAGTCTAATGAAACATCCCTATAATAAAAATTATGTTAGCATGAGACAATGCAGATACCATAACTGAAATTATGATAATCTAAGTTTTGCAATGCATTTATCAATGATGAGTAAGTTTTAAACATGGACTTCTGAAAACGTTAAAAATGGGAATAATAATTATAGTTCTACTATGTTAATGCTTGTACTAAAACAGCCACTTTCTATGTGTTGAACCGAAACAGAAAGGAAAAACAACTGAGCTTCAACACTACAAAGCTATTAAGGATCCCTCACCTTAGAGCAGGCTTTTTCAGTTTGCATGCATTGAGAAGATTCACAGACCTGCTTAATCCAGATTGAGAGGTGCGTTAACAAAGCAGAATAAAAAGTGAATGCAACAATAAAATGTGGAAACAAGACATTTAAAGCAAATTTACATTAAGAGACATAATTGCATGCTTTCAAGATATGAAGTCACATGCAAGAGTAAACAACACAGTGCTTATTGACTCAGTTAGATGTTTGATCATTTCAAACCATACATTTAAGAACACCAATGTATCTTTGAATGACAAAAATCTCAGCAATATTCCAATACACTGACCATTTCTAAAGCGAATTAAAAAAAAAGAAAAAAGAAAGAAAATCAAAGAGGCTATCTGAAGAAACAAGACAGATGATCCAGCTAGAAGACAAAGACTGTTAAAAAAGCAACCATAAAGACAAGAAAATAAATCCTCATATATACATACATATACCATTGCATAGCATGAATGTTTCAGATGGTTGCATTACTGAATTGTGGTGAACAAACCTGGCCAAAATTAAAATACAAATATATTTAATTACCAAAAGGGAGGGGGGGGAGGGAAGAATAAAAGTTTTTCAATGAAATAAATTTAAAAATAGCGCATAATGCTTTCACAGTAACTGATGATATTAATAATATTTTGAAACCTGTCTAGCACTCTTTCTGACCCTCATTTAAATCAATTAGAATAAATGCAAGAATAATATATGACTTTAATTTCATTATGCCTTTGAGCAAAATGCACTAATAACTTTCATTGTTAGAGGTATAGTGAAGCGGCATAATAGTTTTGCCCCTTCAAGTTCAATGGAGAGGGATTTCTTTTTTAATTTATATTCAGTTTATTTTAAAACATTTTCTTTGAGAGTGAAGTGTTAAATATGAAGGTTCGATACAGAGTTTGTATGTGCGCCAGTTACAAACCATCGCTGCCCCAGAACAGAACGCAGAACATTAATTCCAGGCGACTGAACAATTTCCTAGGGGCCATGTGTTTAGACTTTAGAAGAACAGGAATTTATCATATTAAAGTATTTTATTCTCCCTTACAAACAAAGCTCTTTATGTTTTCTTTGTTCCAGCTTCTTCCTTTTGATCTCCATTGTCAGAGTTTTGCACCATTGTAATACTTTGCAATCTGCTGGGGGAGAAAGAATGACTGATTGTCTCCTTTTGAAAAGCAAAGTATGTGCTAGCCTGCAGCCTGCAGCAGCATCCCTACTGGGAAAGGTACTGCCTGCATTCTCCTCCCTTAATCCCCCCCCCACTTTTCCCCTCCTCAACTCTTGGAAACAAAGCTAGATGAGTCACAAAACCCTAGATTTTAATGGGGAACACAAAACATTTACTACTGTGCGCTGGCCAAATTCCAAAGACAAATTTAGTGTTAAGCAGGGAAATTCAAGCCACATTACATCTGAAAGGAAGAGTGCAGGGGGGATGGAAAGTTCTGCTCACGATACACTAAATTCATCTTACTCTGAATGAAAGCTGCAAATAATTATTCTAAGCACAAAGTTCAGCATAAAAATATGTCATTCAAAAAGCTGGTACTCAAAATAGCTTAATACACTTCTACAGCATAAAAGTAGTGAATATATTAAATTTAAAAATCAACCCCCCTGAGCAAAGGCTTTTTGCAAAGACGACTTTGAAGCATTTTCCATAGGCAGACAATTCTTGATTATCTGTGTCAGGTGATTATCCGGAGCATCGCAAAAAATCACTTCAGCTCTGCGTTAGCTGGCTTGCAGCTGGAAGCCGCCCAGCTGTGCTTGCACAGCAGCCCATCACCTGAGCGCGGCACAGCGCCTGTTGGTGCTGGGCCACCATTTTTGGTCCCAGCATCACCAGGCTTTCTATCTTGCATTGTGTTATTACCATATACTTTTATAATCTGACTGACCTACGCTTTGTATTTGTGCTTTTGCTCTACTCTTTCCTTAACTTGGATAATTGGGTGTTTTCTATACGAGATCTGCATGCTGAAGGGGGGTTTGGTGCCCTCAATTCTAATTGAAGTCAGAGTCAGTTGAGGTTACTCAACACTCTGCAAGATCTGTATCTAATTACCACATTAGGCCCTATAACAACTTACTGATACCCAGAGATACACGTTTTACATATGGAAAACCAATATGCACAGAGGTTAAATGATTTGCATAAGGTCATTGAGAGAATATGTGGCAGAACTCAAACAAAAGCCTGCTAGTTCCACCCTTTCAGCCTTGAGCCTTTTTTATTACCTCCAGTTTTATATTCCTGCCAGAAGAAGTAATTTCCATTTCAAATATTAAATGGGAAATCATAAAATGCAGTGGACTCTGAACCACATCTCCTGGGTAATCCAGCAAGGTGGATAAGCCGTATACCAACCTGTGGGTTCAAATGAGTTAACGAACATATTCAAATAAAGCTATTGTATGAAATGAGATTGTGTCTGCAGACATATCGATAAGTACATCTGTTTCTAAGCAGTGGAATGTATGGACGCACACTTGGTCTCCATGGTGATTATTTGCATGTATTTATATAAATATGCACAACATACTGTTTCAAGGGACAGACTGATGCAATTTCAGTTGGCTATCATCCACCTCCTAACCTAAATTGTGAAAGTAGCAGAGAATGGAAGAATCAGAAGTTATTTATTTTTTATCCACCTTTTCATAACTGTGTTCAGTAAAACACCTGGGAGGGACTTGATTAACCTGGATGTTTGTCTCTTTTGAAGATAAGGTCATAGGTAAGGAAAAAAATTGAAGATTATGTTTTTCTAGTATAGTAATCCTAGCAGGTATTTGTAATTCACAACAGCAGACCAAAGGTTTAAAAGACTCAGAAAAAATACTTTTTCTTTCCTTTTTTTTTTTTTTAACTTTTCTTTCACTTTTCAAATTTTACTTTTTCATATCTTGAAAAAAAATTCAGACGTCTTGGTTCTGCACATGTATTGTATAGTAAAAGTATTAAAAGTATCCAAGCTGAAATTAACACTTAATTCTATTTAGAGTTGTCATGCCAAATTGCCATATTTTGGACTAAAGAATATCTACACTACAAAGTAGTAGCAGTTTTAGAATCAGTTTATATGAAAAGAGCACTATAAAATGATGACAAAAATCATAACTAAAAAAATTAAGAAACACATTGAACACTCAGTTCAACACTGAGTGAAGCTTAACGCAAATAAACAAGTTCCACCTCTTGAAAGCAAGCAAGCTGTTTGATCCTGCTGCTATATTTCCATTACTGTTTTGTGCATACACATATAGAATTCCTGAATGTAAAAGGGTCCATTACAGATATGAAGTATGAATGAATTCGTATTAATGAGTTCATAATGAATTCATCTACTTGGCTATCTGCAACTAGGCTACTTAGCACACTTAATATATCATCCTTAAATATTGATTATTTGGAGCATGATTTACTATAAAAACATGAAATCTCAGCAGTTATTTTAAGATTCATTATCAAAGGTACTAAAAGTAGAGACTAATTTACCGAAAACATTTTGTACAGTAATTCATTGGTGAGGTCCTTACCATTCCACACACTTCATGTTGAAGTATATTTATAGGCAATGCATAGAAATATACTTCAATTTAATAAAAAATAAAATTTGCATATTAAATACAAACAATAGAGAATTTTAGAGGATTTGAAGGGAATAGGAATTCCACAGCACATGGACTTAAAACTGCTTTTTTCAGGACGTGGAATAACCCTGCTCTCCTCAGCCCTTATTAGTAAGTGTCCATCTATTTCAGCATAACTGCCCATGTGTATTTTTTCTTTTCCAAAACTGAACATACGTTTCCATACTGCATATTTAATGCACCTTCAGTCTAGCCTCTTCAGCAAAGAGAAGGGATAAAGCATAATAAAAGGACATTAAATCCTCATCCTGTGGAAGACTCATACAGGAATCAAGACAGTCCAAAAATGCTCCCAAAGAATGCTCCCTAAGGACTTTCCCACCAGCACACAAGGCATCCAGACTGCAGGTGAGTCAAGGTGGAAGGGCTGCAGGGTGTCACTTACCTACAGGGATCCTGAGCTAGGATAATGCCTACAGGCTGCAGGCAATACCTGACGGACCACCTAAATTACACAAAGGACACTCAGAATAGAGAAAGCAGGAGCATGACCTTGACCTGCACTTCATCCACCCTACTCTGGGGCAGAAAGTCCTACGCTGAACCTTGGAGATGGAGTGTAGAGACTCAGGAATCACACCCTCTGTACACAAGTGAAGTGTGCCAATGCTTGTGCTCTCTCATGTGTTTTATAATTACTACTTGAATCTTCATTAGTGAGAATGAAATTACAAGAATTAAGAAAAAAATTGTAAAGAAAAACTTTCTTTAAAAATTCAGTATATACAAAATAGTACTCCTTTTTAAACACTAACACATTTTTAAAAGGCAGGTTCTTTCACTGTAAAATTCTGCTAACATAATTCTGATAATGGACCAGTTTATACAGTATTTGCCTTCCTCCTCTTATCTTAAGGGCTGATTCAGGCAAACCTGCCAAAGCCTGCAGCTGCAGTGAGCTCCAGTTCATAGGAGCTCGTAGGAGTTCATTTGTGCAACACAAACACACACGGTATTTTCCAATTTTAATTGTGCACTATGTACGGCAGAGCTTCTCTCTTCTCTACAATAACAAAACCAGGAGTTTCCTGGAAAATCAGTCCCCTTCAACACAGTAACAAAGAGAGGCATATCCTTAGTCACCATCTCCCCTTGAAGGAAAAATTCTCTTTACAAAAGAGGCCTCAGATCTTAGCAGGTTAATGCTCTAACCTCCACAACTTGCCCTGCTCAGAGTTGACAGCATCATCATTACAAAAAGCTGAGGAGGACACACAGCAAAAGAAATGTTTAAAAAAAAAAACAAACCACAACAAAACCCCCACACTATTATCTTTTACAGGCAAACCATACAGCAGATTAGCACCACAACTGTCACGGGTAACTTGAACTTGTTGCACCCCATCCATTGCGTTCCTTATAACCTAGATGTATAAAACACATAGCTCACTTAAAAAAAACTACACACACAAAGCAAATTGAGATACAGCAGTAATTTTTAAAAGGACTTAAATACATGCTAATGGTAGGATATCTAAAGATGGATGTTTTCATTTGCATAAATACGTGCTAGGCATAGAATTCTCCTCCTCCCTGCACGCTTCTAACATTGCACATGCAGTTTCTGTAATTTTTAGTGAGAGAAAACCACCAAAGGTAACTGACCAATTTGTAATGATAGCAGTTTCTTTACAGATTATGTATTTTCTACTAGCTACTAAAAGAATTCCTGCACTATTTTTCATGTCATGTTGTGCAAGAGCCCAATAGAAATGCTTTATTATCCATATGCTAGACTGCAGTAGCAAGAAAATAACACAAACCAGTAGACTAAGCATTGTGCATTCTTTCAATATTTATGGTAATAACCTTAATTCTAATCAGACCAAGTAAGTTTAAAGCCTCTTAGAATGAAATCCATCTCTCCCTTTCTTTCTGAACTAAATATTTAGACTGCTGCTTTGCAAGTAAGAAAAACCTACATCTCTGGAAGCTTAAAAGAGGAGGTATACTATGTTTTCAATTTTACAATTGCAAGGTTTCTGACAGATGTGTACCTTTTTGCTGCTGGTGATACAGTCTCCTTTCTGGTTCCTGATGGGGAAGGTAAAGAGCCACTTGGTTTCTTTGGTAACACAGTTCCATTATTAACAGTAGTCCTTAAAGGCAGGGTTTGTACCAGCGGTCTTGCTGTAAAACAAGCAGAAGATGGGACAGTTGTTTTCATTTTATTTTCTTCTTTTTCCACAGCAAACAACATTAGAGTATTTAAAAGTATCTGTGTAGTATGCCATTTTTATTTCACTATTGACAATTTCACTATAGATGAGGGATTTAACAAGGAGGAATTTTTTTTCCCCATTTATAATCCTATCAAGGAAATCGCCTGCATATGGCTTAAGCACACAATTCTATTACCTGCCTCACATGTAAAACCCTGTCCTAGTTCAAGAAGGTTACTGGTAAGTGCAAAGCTAGTCATTGCCACCCAAACCAATCCTGCTCTCTTGAAAGAGCATCTCTCTGTTGCCCACCAGGATAGCATTCAGAGGAGTGCTAGAAATGAAGACAGGTTGCCATCCCAGAAACTCCTATTCTTTACCCCTCAACATTCTTGCACGTTTTCCACAAGCAAACGATCTCTTAAGAAATCATTATTTCCCCCAAAAGGTCCATTCTTTTAAAAGAATGTGGGTCTATGTTTAATAAAAAGGAATTTTACCCTTCAGTTAGAAAAAGCGATTGAAATCAGAAAAACAGTGGACTTAATGAGCTGACATTATCTACCTACGTTCTTCTGATCAAACATTGGCTCAAAAAGTGATATACATGTCATACCTTTATATAAGGTATATATATTTATATAACATATATATATTATGTATACCATACATATTAATACTAGAATAACAGAAAAGTTCCATTCAAGTAAGTTAGAAATCAGTTGCAAAAACAAGCAGTGGTTAAAACTGCAAGCAATGAGTACAAACATGAAAACTACAGTGGACCATGCCCTGAAACACAGACACAAACACAGCTAGTGCTCTCCCTACAGCAGGGGAGAACGCTGTGTCCATCACTTGAAATTTGACAGAACTTTGTATCACAAGCCGGCTTTCTAAAGATGCCAAAAGTCTCTGGATTCAGAGAAACAACACCCGAGAGAAGGCAGCCGTCACAAGGCATTTAAGGAACACAAGATAAAATTTCACTGAACTTGGAGAACATGGCAGAAAGAAAGCCTAAGAAATGTTCTTTGAAAAAAGACTGAGGAGGATAAATAATCTAAAAAGCAAAAATTAAAAAAATCTAAAAATTAATGACTGCATACAATACTAGGTTATATTATGATAACATCTTATTGTAGCACTGACAGCAAGCATTTATTGCCTTGTTCACCTGAAGTTTTCATATATTGAAAAACAGATGATAAATGTGAAAGCCTGTGCCTCAAGAGGATTAGATCAGTAAATATGGTCTACTCAGGAACACAAGTTCCAAGAGAAACTTGGTCTTGAAACTTTGTTAAAATATATACTTGCTTGTCATGTATTCATCATTTATTTGTTCAAGAGGGGAGAAAATTAGAAAACAACCCATAAGGAAATACTGACGGAATGAGGCTCTTTGGGTTTAGAAGACTTCGAAAGATGACATGAAAACAACTCAAACAAAAAAAAGAAAAAAATCTTCTCCATGCTCACTGGGGATCCCAGAGCCTGTAACCGCAGAAGACTGATAGGATGAGACGGTATTGTTTTTACCAAGGATAGGAAGAGCAAGGGCTCTCTGATTTTATGGTGCCTTCCAGCCCTGGCTTCTATGATCTATTTTAAGAGCTAATGCTGTCTTTAGAGCTTATACAAAACACCTAAATCCTACTGTACTTTGGCTCCTCATGCTTCTATTTTTTTAATCTGTTTTTTTTTTTAATTAAGGGATTCAGATATCATGATCCTATTTATTTCTACAGTATTCAGTCTTCCAAATTCAATTCCTTCCACAGTTGCATGCTGGATATTTTACTGCTTGTTTCCTAAGTGCTGCAATGCCGTAATTAATTTGTATGTATAAAACTGATTCTATTGCATATTACAGAAGCACAGATAGCTACACTTGAGCACCTGTAGGCTTGTTTCCTAACCAGATTTCTGTAGCTCACAAAACTTTAATGAGGTTTTGAGGTCACGCATTAGAACAACAATTAAAGTTAAATAAACAAATTAATAAAATTTTTTCCGTCTTTATAGTCATATAAAAAACGCCTACTAAAAAGTAGCTGGAGTGAACTAGCTGGAGTCTATTCACTCTCCTAACCTTATGAAACCGCAACTATCAGCAGCCAGGAATAAACCCTACAACCTTGAACAGAGGGTTTGCTTCAAATCCAGCACCAACCCAGAACCCACACTTCTGGAGCTGGAGATTTAAAGATCTAGCCCCATGATCAGCTTGCGTAGGAAGCAACAGCACAAAATGCTTACACAGCACACAGAAAAACTATACATTATTCAATTAATCCATTATTTAGTCTGGAGCGACTTTATTTACAGCAGCTAGTTCACACCAGTGGTAAGTGATGTAAGAGTCAAAACAACCTCAAACATGTCACTGCTGTTAGAAGTCAAACACATTGGTATTACTGCTCTGTCAGTAACATTTATTGTGGCAGTTCTGTTGCTTCAAGGTCTTACCTGTGGTGGCAGGACTGACATGTTTATCAGCCTCAGCAGCAGCTTTTTTAATCATACTCTGATCTATGGATTAATAGGGCTGTTAAGTTTACAAACAAACCAATAATCGCAAAAGGAAAGAACAACAAACACAAGTAAAACAAAGGCAGGAAGCCATACTGAACTCCACCAAGTAGTTGAATTAAATAAGGAAAGGGGGGTGGGAGGAACTCAAACAAAATACCAGAACACCATTAAGTGAAGGAGCTCCACAAATGGACAAGATAAACAGCTCGCTTTCCATGAGGTACACTGCTTTTAAGCTGCCTACCTGGAGTCTAGAACAAGACGACACACAAAGACTGAAAACAAGCTCAAGCTTTTTTCCATTACAGGTTTGAAAGCCTGAAACTTGAAATCTTGAAACCAATTTTAAATCTGAAGTACTCAGAAAATGTCATCTTCTGTCCCATGAAGCTTCTTGTTCCAGACTTTAAGCAGTACACTGGGGATCCTGTTTTCCTAAGGCACGAACCTCCCCCCGGCACACACGTGCTTTTAGTCCCGCTACTTCAGCTATAGATCAAATGAAAGCGGCAGCATACAGCTTCAAACCCCAGTCTGCATGGATGAGATTTTTGTGACACTTTGTGAGCTCAAATTCCTTCTTACAATTCTAAACGCGGAATTTGTCATTAAATGATCAACAGAAAGAAAATGCATTAAGTCCCACGCAGCCCAAGTGGCAAAACCCAAGAAGCCATCACTCCAGTTCCACCCATGTGGAAGGCAAACCCCTCTCCTAACAGTCTCCATTACGAGCCCCATAATGCTCTTCCAGCACTGAAATTCAACTTAGTCTTATGCTAAGTAATTGCATGCAATTGTTATCAACTAGTTGTTCCTACTACAGCAAAAACAGGCCATCACGTGAAACGTACCGTATTTTACAAAACAGCTGGAAGAAACAAATGATCAGGATAGTTCAGATTTGGTTTTACGTTGCAGAGTACATTTAATAAGGCTGACCATACACTAATGATACAACTGATATATAGTAAAATTAAAAGTGCTTTACATAAATCGTTACAGCAGCAATTATTTCCAGAAATTAGTGGGATTTAGTTGGCAATTATCAGGACTCACTTCAGTAATATGTAATAGATGAGCAATGGGCTTTGTAGTCCTCCATTTGCATTATCACAGTAAAACTTCTTACACTGTCATTTCACATACACATTAAGAAGTATCCATGTCATACACACATTTAATAAAAAAATAAAAAAACCCACCACACAACAGCCATAGAAGGCAGAAGGATAGGCTTACAGCAGCTTGTCTTCAATGTACATTGAACTATGCCTTTAACGATCTGCCATGACCAAGAAAGCATCTCCTGATTTAGAGTTCAACTGTGCTCACAGAATCCATGAAAATCTGGTCTGTATTTTGCTAAGTAAAGCCAGCAGGCAAGAAGAACTGATTTGGTTACAACTCAGTAATAATTACTAAACTCTATTTCCTCCACACATCAGATAATATCTATTTTACAGGCAACATAAAGCCTCCTAATCCCTTGTACAATCAGATTTGGTGGAACATTTTATTACAGTGGAGGCTATCCTTAGTAACATTTAACTTAACTGACACTTTTTTTTTTTTGCAATCAAACAGACAAAGACAAAATGAGAAGAACAACAGAAAAAGAAGAGAACAGGAAAACAAGATCACAGACAATTACTGCATATTCTGTCCAACAACTAGCATGATACCCGACCAACTGATCTGGCTCTCTTACTCTCTCTCTTTCTCCTTTCCTTGTCTCCAGACACAAAACATTATAACAAACACAACTTCTCTTTTCAGCAGATTTAGTAGTTCCTTACCTAGTCTGTTAAAATCAATGCCTAAAATTAAGTATCTGTCACAAAGTCACAAATATATAACCAAGATGAAAGGAGTCCTAATTTCCAGCTGAGAAAATTATGAATCCATAATCACATATCATACTTCTCATGTGAATTCCATTTTTAATTTATATTAATACATATCAGGACATCAAAAGAAACAAGTTTTTAATTTAGACAACAGAGAGTATGCGAAGTCAGCCATACTTTCTTTCCACATCTAGGTTGCCACCACTCTCACTCTTAGGACTACCCAAAAATACCTCATGCATTTCGGCTAAGCTGCAGACAGGCAGTCTCCCAGGCTTTTGCAGCCTCACAGGCTACAGCAAATCAGACCGGTTGGGTTCTAATAAATCTTTACTACTGCGAAGCACTGGATGTTCAACTCCAGCTTTTCCGACCTGTGTCCAGACTGACCCGCTCCTGCGGAGCAGGAACCGCCTGGGTGCAGCACGGCGTATTGCCGGGTGGCAGCGTCTGCCACACCTGCCACCTCGCCGGCTCTGGATCTGCAGCGCTGGAACAGGGTCAGGTACCAAGCACAGCTCTACTTTCCCTTCATACCTGAGCAGCTGGTGTTGCGCCATCTCCTCGGTCATGTCAACTCTGTTCTAGCTCAAAGCTCTGTCCTCAGCTATGTCTGCACCATCCAAAGACACTTATGACATTTTTAATTAAATTAAAACTATATTTTACTTTTTTTTTTTTAATTAAAAACCCCCCAACTATTACGAGTTTCACCCGCAGATGTTGATGCACTGCCTAAAGAGTTTATAAATGGATTCATCTTGATCAAAAGTCAGAAAGTGGTAGCCACGCTTAAATGTAGATAGTGGATTAAGCACTAAGAATACACAAATGCTTCACTGGTTCATGGGAACTGCAGAAGTCTCACAGATTTAACCACTTGGATTTTTGTGCATTCTTTTTAACAGGTTAAATTGCAGATATATTTTATTTTGAGTTGTTGATTTTTAGTATTTCAAAGACCTAAAGAATAACCTATCTTAATACATATAAAACACTCATTTGAATTGAACTACCTATTTTACATATATCTGAAATGCAAACCTTTGGTAGGTCCTTTCTTGTTCTGCATGGCCTGCTGTTCCTCTGTAATATTCAAGCGTCGAACCACATCAGCAAGGGCAGATTTGAGCAGCTGGATGTCATCTTCCTGCATCTGGACACGTTGCTCCAGAGAGGCAATGCGATCTGTTACCTCCATACTGCTTGCAGCAGAGGCACTGTCATCTAAGTAAAAGAGCAGAAAAAGATGCATTATCAGCAATGTATAACCATCAAGGAACACCACCTATAACTGGCTGCAGGTAAAACCAAGCTTTTTCCTTACACCTGATGACGTGTTGAAGAAGAAAGTTATTAAGTGACTAAAACAGAGAGATGGAAATAAAAAAAAATAAGTAAGATGAGTACCTAAGTAAAATGTGATAATGAGGTTGGCTTCAGGGCTACTTAATGTTAATTGCACCCCACTATTAATTATCTACATGTCTGAACCCGAGTGATCAACCATCACCCTTCACTGTTCTGCTCAACACAACATTCTGGCACCGGCAGGCATTCAGGTACAGCGCTATACTTTCTGATATGCTACACACCCTTCCAGATTTTTCCTTCTCACATATGTGACAGAATGTATACATGAGACATATACTAGCAACAGATAGGCTTACACTTTTTCAAGTTATCATCCACAGACTGGAGGATAGATATTAACCCCATCTGCTAACTCCTAATTTATACCAGCAGCTTTATGAGAACATTCCCTCTGACTGAAATAGAAGCATTAAATAAATTCAGAACTACTCAGTAATTGTACTCTTAGCCTACAAATTCTTAAAAGGGTCATCACTTTGCATACAATTCACCCATTATTTGGAAACAACCCACAGAAACTTAAAGCCTGCAACTCCCTCATAAGGACTACACATTCTTTCCGCCCAAAGCTAGTAATAAGAATATTTTTCCTAAATGAGCACTTTCGTTCCACTCCATTTCCTATCACACAGAAACACTGTAATTTCTTACAATATTAAGTTAGGAAAAAGAAGAAGAAGAAGAAGTAGTAGACAAAGAAGAAAAAGAAGAAGGCGACAATAAGCAATGCCAAAGATGTCGAAGTCAGTATCTATTAGAGAAAAAAATTGCACAGTTTTTAAGGAGAATTGCAAGGTTTTATTTAACTAGGTGGATTTGAAACCTAAAAAGAAGTTGGGTATTAACTTACTGGATCATTTTAAGTAATGTTAGTCAAGTGATGATTGGATTATAGCTTTAATTTTAAGACTTTAGCAAAAATTGATATTTATGCTACTATCTGCAATCATAATTGACTTCTCCCTCATTCCTAACGTGAGTCCACAGCACGTATTTCTTCTGTTAAAGCTGATCTCTCTTTGTGAAGAGGCTGATATTTGTTTTCATTTCTTGTGTACTTAATTCTCCTCCATTCCAAACCAGAGTTTTCCACTCCTTTTGTACAAGGGAATAAAATGAAAGTTAAATGGTCTGTGTTTAATAATAACTACTGTTGAATTTTAAAACAAAGTAAGTGTTTCAAACAGGAAAACAACAGCTTCTGAGTACATTTAAAAGCATGTCCAAAAACGTTCATACATACTGCATTTAAAATTAAAAAAAAAAAAAATAGCTATTCATCTCCAAACCACCCCAATACAAATTGTTTTTGAAATCTGTTTGTAAGCTGCGTTTTCGCTTCCCTACCACTCCCACACCCAACAGCTATCTGCTGTTACCAAAAGCAGAATTAGAAACGACTATAACAATATCAACAGTCCATAAATAGCTACAGGCTAATGTAGTTTAAATCACTTGTTAATTCTGTTATAGGGTTTTCAGAGCATATTTAAAAAATCAACATTAGGATATTATTAGGCTGAACACAGTGGTAATGTAAGTATCCGGTTCCGAACAAACTAAACCAAAACTCAAGTTCCTGAAAAATGCTGAAAAAACGTTCCCCATGACAAAGCTTTTCAAACTCTGGCCTAATCAGGCTTCTGCTCAGCACAGGACTCTGTCCTGCAGCTGTTACAGGTAATTAATCCCCAAACTCAGATTAGCAGCCATGCTGGCAGTGGTATGAGCTGCCTGTAGAACTTAACCTTTCCTTGTACAAACAAAAGGCCCACACTGCTCTAATGACCTTACACTTTAACTCAGCTGGAAATAACATGGATTAGCATACTGGACAATAGGCAACCAAATGAAAAGCTTGATTTAACCAATACAAGCAAAATTCAAACTTTGGCCATTCTGCCAAACTCAACACGGTATGGGCATAGTTTTCTTCTGAATTCACTCAACGAGAAATAGCCAATTCCCAAATTCAGGGCTGAGAAAGAAACCCAGGGAGAAATCAGTTGGTGTTAAAGTGATCTAGCCCTTGTTACAAAAAGAAAACATCCTCATTGAAGTATCAATTTCACTAATTTTTAAGTGTGTAGAAACAGTAATTTTGCCCAAACATAAATCTCCAAGTAGTACATCAGTGGCACTAGTTTATTTACAGTTCCCTAAGAAATCAATCCCACTAGTAACTACTAAGATGTCCATCTCTCTCTTCTTTCCCCTTCTCCCAGTTGCCACTATGACTCTTCCCCTCGCATCCTTGCTGATCAATAAGCACCAGCAAACCCTTCCTCTGGGCACAGCGCATCTATGCTTTCCACCATCACTGTTCTTCCTGGTCCTCGTGAATGGAACCCTCGTCCTTGCTGCAACCTACAACTTGCTTTCCTATGGTGGTTACCTCACTGGATGCTGTTCCCTTCCAAGGATGCAGAAAAAAATAAAATTTGTAACAACTTTCAGTAAGATTGCAACTGAAGACGAGATTTCTTAAGAGTCCAGTCACATTTCCCTTTGCCGCCCTCTGCATGCATATACAAGTAAGCTAGAAAAGAGCCACAGAAAACTATGTTTCCTGAAGAATGGAAAGTTCAATTATAAAGTAAGCATAACCTGTTTGTTATGCAAGTAGAGGATGGAATGTTCTTGCGGTTGAGATCATTACATCCGAGTATGTTGAGCAATAAAGTTGCAACTTCAGTGCAGCCAAATAAGCAAAGTGGTATGGTAGCAGAAAAGAAAAAAATAATTAATGATATAAACTAACCAAACAACAACAACAGAATCACAACAGATGTCATCTACTCTGCCCACAAGAGCAAAAGCTATATTGGTAGCCTAACTTGTGATCTGCCTCTGCAGTATACAGCTCATGCTCCCAGCAAAGAGCATTTCCAAGGAAATCTTTAGCACGTGTTTGTAATGCAATTTAGACAATACAGACATCTTACTATTATTGTTCCCAAGCTAATATTAAATTTAA
This sequence comes from Phaethon lepturus, assembly GCF_000687285.1. Lineage (NCBI taxonomy): Eukaryota > Metazoa > Chordata > Aves > Phaethontiformes > Phaethontidae > Phaethon > Phaethon lepturus. The sequence goes on along the minus strand of NW_010552365.1, from coordinate 25,884 downwards.
AGTAACTATACATTTTATAGCACCTAGTTCCACGTTTTCTCACGGACAAAGCACATCCTCAAGGAACTTGCGCAGAGGGGGCTGAGAGGGGAGCACGGGGGTACGGAAGAGGCCACCGACTGCTGTGCTTTGAGGTGGTCCATCCTGGGGCTACCTGTCCCCTCACAGGGTCCACACGTGCACTCGCACAGCAGTGGGTTACCAGCATGCTTTGGTTGTACAGTTACGGTAACTGAGAGAAAAGCACTTTATAGTAATGATGTAAAGATCCTCAAAACACTTCAAGTGAATCCAAGGAAATAAAAAGCATGCTTTTAAAAGAAATCCACATAAGAGAAATTTGCAGTAATCATACACAACCATTACTGCACAGCTTTACAATATAATAAAAATATCATTATGTCAATACATGCTACTTTTTGTGACAGTAAACTCAATAACATTACAGCTCTTTAATAGTATCAATATACTTAAGACTTGGTGACCGCTGTGCAATCTAGCTGTCACAAAACCCCAGATGTTCACCACCTCGAAAGGCATATGAAGGAGTCCACAAAGCCAAGCAATTTGCCTTGAAGCGTTACATCTACTTATCAGTCACTACCACCACTTTTGCCCATGGACAGAACAGACATTGTATCACTTACATTGGTAGCATCGATAGCATGCTAGTATTAATCGTTACCTCTTTTTTCATCAATGGGAAGAAAAAGGACTTTTAAAGTTAAATTTAGGCAACCTGTTTTTAGAAATCTGAAGAAATTTAGAAATCACATTCCCCAACTGTTCATTTCTTTTCACGGATTATAATGCAAGTCTAAATCACTGTCTCATACACGTAAAGCTACATCTCATGAGATAAATGCCACCTACAATGTCTAAAATTAGATAAACTGAGGAGGTATCAATTCAGATGCCTGATTTTTCATTGTAAAACATATTTGTGGTAAAGCTTGGAAAGAAGAATCATTTGTCATTTATGCTTTGCTGAGATTCTGCAGGTTTCAAAGAGAAGGCAGCAAAAAAAGGGAATGTTCTTCATGCCTCTCTTTAAATTTTCCAACCAGCTAATCCATGATCTCATAGATTGGAAAGATTTATTGTGGCAAACTCAAAGACAATACTGAGTCAGATGATTAATCTGCTTCCAGAGAATCTTCCAGTTTTTCAGCAATTTATTACTTGAACTTAGCCAAATGTGAAGAAACATCTGAAGGAGAGCCAACAACAGGACATGTATGCTGTTTACAAGAATGATTTCAATATTGTTTCACTGTATGTAGGCTAAAGCAAAATTACATACTTACACTATTAGTTAGAAGGAAGTGCATTAAAGTGCATACTATGTTCTATAGACCTTACCTGCTGGAAAACCTACATCTGAACTGTATATTAACGGTGTAGGAAATAATTAAAATAGACTTGGCATTTTCCCCCCAAAAAAGAACTACTTCATTAAACATATTCCACCTCTGCCTTATGCAGACATTAATTTTAAGACTATCTGTCCAGCTCAGATCATTGCAGCTGATGAGGTAGTGGAAACATTAGGTACGGATTCTCAAAAGACTGGCAAACAAATTTGGGTTTATTCAATCTACATGGTCTCTTTGGAGCACCAATTAACAGGATCCAATTGTACACGAAGTACTTCCAAAACTTTTCAGGATATATTCTGTGCATTATATGTTTGTGAAGTACCTAGCACAATGGGGGGGGTGGTTGCTAGACACTATTATAATACATATTAAAAGCAGCATCTTAGAATCTTCACCAGAGTTGTCCCTGATGGACACTCTGCAGGACATCAGAAAAGAAAATCTAAGCCTCCCACGGATAGCAAATTCCAGCAGTGGTCTCCGGCAAACATTAAATATAACCCACATGATTGAAAACATGGCAAAGGATGGCAGTGAAAAGGCAGCATCACCAGCACACAGAGATGCCCCTCTTCTAGCATAAAGATACAGATTATGCCAACAAACCTGAATTGAGCTCAACTGATAGGAATACTGCCCATCACTGAGAGATATCGGTAAGTGTATCACGCTCTGCACTTCTTCTGAAATTAACTGGTACAAGTATTTACTTTCCTTGGAAGTCGTTAATGAACTTCAGGACTGCTACTAGAGCCTCATGAAACATGCACATGGACAGAAAGGAATTTTCCACCCCCAGCATGCAGCCAACTGCATGGCAGAACACAGTAGCTGCTGAGAAAGCCCATGACACCAAAGGAGAGAAAGTTAAGAATAGCATTTATCAAAAAATGAGCAAACAAGAAAGCATAGTCCCACAGCTGAATTCAGATAAGGAATACTATAGACTGGATTTGACTCAGCATACACGCAAGCAGGGAAGAACACTGAAGATGCTATGCTTCCAGAAACATTTTTCCACCCATAAAGGTCCATGTTTTTCAGATTCCACTAACTCTGTAAAACTGTCAGATGAAGCACATGTCACTTGGTACACATTTGGCAACCTCCGCTTCTCCTGCCCACATCATCACTGAGATTTCATGCAAGTAATTGAGTTACTTAAACTATTTTCTTCAAGCTCCCTGGGAGTCACACTAACACTAACTTTCAAATGACCTCTCCGCTTCACCTCTCTCGGTGCCATCTGTTTAGCTTGAAACTCTAACAGTGCAGAAAAATGCCCCTCTGTGGCAGGCATCTCCTACGTCTTCAAAATCCTGTCCTCCCTTTTTGGTTCATTTCATGCATCTTTGAGTCTGGGGCACAGAAGTCAGCCAGAAAACCTACTTGATAGATACAGTCTGTCTGAATTGACAGCATCAGAGAGAAAAAGGAGAAATAGGAAGAGAGACAACCATCCAAGGTTTAAAATTAAAACATCTCGCAAAACAAACACAAGCCATTTGCTGTGGCACATAAGCAGGGGAATGCAGCCACTGCACCGTTGCCAAGCTTAGATGCAAGATCTGAAACTCCCAAGTATTCTCCTTGTAGCAATTTCCGTGGCATAATGTCAGTGGTCGTTTGCAGCCCAAAAGACTCTCTGTCCAAGAGAACAATGGGAAAATAAAACAGCAGGTTTAGTTTCCTTTGACAACACCAAGCCAAGCTCCTTTGTTTAAAAGATTAGTGTCAACAGTATTTCACAGACTAAATATCTTTCCTCCATCCACTTTTCCAGTGCAAAACTTTGTACCATACCTGAAACACAGCAGCAGCTTTCCAGGCTTGTCTCCTGGGGGCAATGACAACACATATGGGCAACAGCTTATCATAAAGTCTGGTACATACTGGACTGGTCTGCTAGACTCCGATTTGACCAGATTAGAGCTTTCCACTGTGAGAAGCAAGTGGATTTAAAGCCCAAAATAATGTTATCCTATTTAATCTTGTTATTTTGTGTGGTTAGGGAAAAAAAACAGACAGAAATTTTTAACTACAGTTAAAACTGTAAAAGCATGTTCTGTTTCCTGAAGTTTTGGAAATCAAAACTGGTTGTCAGCTGAACACTAAAGGAGTGGCCTTTATTATGTCAAATCCTCTCTCTGTGTTTTGTTATAAAAGTATATATAATAAGATAAAAGTGCAAGCACCATATATGCTTTTTTAGCTGGAAAGCTTTGATTGTGAGGAACAAGGAATCACATCTAATCTTTAAACCCAATAGCTATAGGAACAATACTATTGCCTATCTATAAGCTTATATATGTGTATATGCATACAGTCTCTGAACAGGTAGGACAACTTTTCAGTTCAATCCCTATTCTAATGCATGTACTTAAGAGTGATTAGCATTGCAAGGAGATGCCCTAGTTTGGTACAATCAGGTACATCTCACAGTAAGTAATCTGAACAGACCAGATTAGTTTTTCCATGTCCTCACAAGGTATGTATGTGTAGGAGGAAACGGGAAGAAGACAACTCTATCCCACACATCCGCCTAATGCTGTACTCTGGACTGCGCTGGGAACCCGAGAGATAGGTGACCTAATAAGAGACCCCAGTAACTGTAATGTAAAGCATCATCTTGTGAGAACAGACCACTTCTAAACCACTCTAATAAAAAAATAGTAATCCAAATATTTGTTCATCTGCTCTATATGGACTATAGATGGTTATTTTTGTGGGTTTGTGAACAGTATTTTCTCTCCTCTAATCTAGCTAGCTATTGTAGTCCAGTATTTATAAAATCTTATTACTGTATTTCCCAATATTGGCTGAGGAATAACTTGTCCTTTTACAGTTTTACTACTAGAAACTTAAAGTCGAGGAATATAACTTCCTAAAATTAGAAGCAGAATTTGAAAGGATAAATCCATAATAGCAATCATCACTCACAGCCTCACAGCTGGGTGCACTGTATTCATTAACAAAATGGGAGAGAAGAAAATGATCTTAACAGAAGATTCTCAGAAAGTTCCTCGTGGCTAATTAGTCAGCAATCACTGTAGCAAAATTATAAGCATGTGCCCTTGACCGGCGTTTAGCTGTCAAGCCATAACCAGCAGCTTACTGCTTTTTCCTCAGCAGATAGTAGATGAGCTTCTATTTGGAAATCAACCAGTTAAAAATTATCTTCTCCAATAGCGCTTAAGTGGAATATGGAAGAAATTTCTGACACATCAATAAATTAGAGGAATTTTCCCCAGAAGAGGTTCTATCAAAGTAAATGCTTTACAGTTCAGAGTTACTGTGCTAGCTCTGTTGAGCATAGAAATCAACAGAAAACGTTTTAACAAACTATCATTCCTCCACATTACGCTGGGATCAGCCTATACCATAAAAAAAAACCCCAACATTGTGAACAAAAGCCAGGAGAATAAAGACGACCTAAAGTGACACCATGGGATCTGCCTGGTTAAGCTGGAGGTACAGTCTAACACAAACTTGTAAAGTAAGGAACGGGTAGGGTAATTAATTGAGGTATCTCAGGGCAGAAGAGCTGGGCTATGTTTTACCACATTATCTTCTCAGTGATGCGCTGAGGATGTGCCTGTATCACACCCATAAGAACGAGAGAAGAAAAGCAGATTGTGGAACGTGGGAGAACATTTACGACGAGTCTGATCTCCGCATCACAGCTACGGCTCAAGGTTCAAGTCATCCTACAAAAGCTAGCAAGGGATGAATTAAATTCATCACGTGATGTACGCTAACAAGACTTCAGCTTTTGTATAGCACTGTTAGACAGAAAGATGTCTACTTAGAAAAGTAGTGCGTGTACCACGCACTGGTACACACAAAACGATTTCTTAGAAACTTTATCAGTACCCAGTTCAATACACTTTCACTGCCTTTAAAAAAAAAATGGATGGCTCCACTGGACTCTTCAACTATGCTGTATGCAAGTAAAGCAGAAAGATTTACTTTCTCTTGCAGACAGGACAGATTTAAAAGGCAAGAAAACTGTTTTAAAACATCTTTTGAAAGTTACTGATGTCAGCCTGTGATAATGCATTACAAACCAATTTTATTTTATCTTGCTTGTTGGGTACTTCTTAAGTTACTCTTCTAGAGAAAGGTTGATTCACACTAGCAAGAAACTACCAAATGTGTCAGCCACTAGTTGATCTGCAATTAAATGCAGCCTTTACATTAGAGATAGCACTATACAAACACTTAAGAAAGTACTTACGTTAGCATACATTACTTTTATAACTTTCATAATTGATATTAGAATGACAACTGATACTCAAATTTAATTGGACCATTAACTTTTTACCTATAATTTCTTCTAATCTGCATTTTAATGAAAATTATAACAATATATGCATATGGTTTTAAAAATCAAATTGAAAACGTTATTAAACTTCAGAAGTACATAAGCAAATAAAACACTTTTTCTGTTTAAGAAATTAAAGATTTTCTAAAATGAGACTACATCAATAGCAAGAAATCCATACTTAACAATGAGAAATAGGTTGTTCTTTGTCTTATTTCATGTGTATCCTTTAAGAATTGGAAAATCTGAGCCTCTAATAAATAGCATTTATTTGTGAGACGTAACACCCCCCCGGCCCAATACTCCGCATTTACATTTCTTAAAGGCTTACCAGCTTTTCGAATTGTTTTCTGCGGACTCAGAGTAGCAACATAATACAAAGAGAACAAAACATTCCTCCTGCACCTGCAGAAGGGGTTATTGATGTCAAAAGCAGATTTATCACTTTTGCAAACTCTGATTACTTGTTCTCAGCTAATGGCTTCACTTTCAGCAGTGGTCTGACTTTTTTTCAGAACTCTGTACCTCATGAATATTTTAGGTTCTGAAATTAATGCAGTGTAACATTAGGTTTCGTTACAGGTTGTCACAAAGACAAATCACAATCTAAATATTTGAAAGAAAAAAAGTATTTCACATTTAGAAAACTATTTTAAGTCTTCTTTTAAAACCCATCTTGTTTAGTACAGTCTTTCACAGTAATGTACAATTTTTTTTTCACTATTGTCATTTAATCTTGTGCTTGTGAGAAGTACTAGAATTAACTATTGACAACCTTGCTTGGATGAGAGAGGAAAAAAAGTATGCAGGATGTCCACAACAGGCTGGAATTTTTCCCATATTGTCCATCTTCATATTCAATTAGGGTTAAGTCTTCCTTTCATTTAATTCTGACAGATATCAATATTACCATTTAAAATTATTTTATATATAGTAAACCAGTAATTTATGCTACGTAACATAATTTGTTATTCTAAAATATTCAGATCACATATTCCCACTCCAACAAAAAAAAAAATCTTCACTGACATTAATGCAGAAAGAAGAAACTGCCCTTGCCAAGGACCCAAATACAGCCAGAGACACTGCATTTGTTAGAGTGTTAGATGTCCTAGTAATAACCAGGAAGAGGACTGCTTCAGGGCTTTTTAGGATGCAGAGGATGAAGAAAATCCCTTTATTCCCTATCCTCAAAAAAAAAAAAATTATTTCAGGTTTGTTTCAGGAAACAGAGAAACATACATCATCTGAAAAATTATTTGGTTTAAAATGCAACTCCTCTAATTGAAGACAATTTGCATTATTTTTATTTTTAACTGGATTCCCTAGCATGAGATCATACTCTTATTTTTACCACAGTGGAATGCACAGCATTGTCACAAATTTCACCAAGCTGGGATGCTGTTCCCAGAACCCCGTGCAAGTGCGGTCCTGCCGCCCTGCGAGAGCGGCGGAGCCGTACTCCAAGGCTTGCCCCATCCTCCGCGGCACTTGGCAATGCTACAACGACACGCACGTTGCCTGCTTTTAAGAAGAATTCAGGTTTACATGGAGGAGGAGATGAAGGAGGAGACAGCCATAATCTACTTTATAGCTGTCATGTTTGTCAAAAAAAGTTTACAAATATGCTTTGATCAACTAATGCAGCATTCTATCTCCCCAAAGCTGTGCAGGGAGCCCTCACTAAAAGGGAGAGAGCCAGCAGATGCCTGATCCGCCCTTGGTTGGGGACGAGCCCAGAGCAGAGCTTGGCTCATGGCCGTTCCTCTCCCTCAAGGACTTTTGGGAGTGATTTCCTTCTGGCGGCAGTCAGTACTTCTGCGTATGAGTTTCACCTGAGAGATTAGATGGGCGAAGGCTGTGCAGAGCAAATCCTTTTCCAAAAGCCATCTCCTAATGGCACTGAGCTGAAGTACTAGCGCAAACAAACCGTGCAGAAAGCGTGGCTGATAAAGCTCTTGTCACCCCGTGATTACTCAGCATCTGAGCTTCAACCTTTGTGATAAGGCGAGACCTACCAACAAGGACAAACCTTTAACACTAATATGGCTATACAGCTTTAGGGCAAAAGTTCTCTTATGCTTTCTTAGCTCTGGATGTGGGTGGACCTCCCTTAAATCACACCTCTGTATCCAAGTGTACAGACACAAGGTAGGACAAGTATAATCACTTGAACTCAATTAATTTAGTATTTTCAGGGTTCTCACTTGTGAACCTCGAATTTATTTATTTAATGACTTATATTCCCATCTTTGATACTTCCTTTTTTTCCTCCCCTTTTTTTTTTTTTTTGTAGGCTACTTCAGAAGTCAAGTTCAAAACATGCCAGGACACCATTTAACATTACAGTCTTTATTTATGATTCAAACAGGTACGCAGTCCTGAACACAGATTAGCAGTCTCCAAGTATGTAACGATTATTTCAGTGATAAGATTTGTCCAAAACAGCACCAAGGTGTAGTAAACTTCCTCAACACAGCACAGAGCAGTAATTTCCATCAGGAGTAAGCTGAGCAATATACTGAACTTGGAAATCGCTAGATTTACGAGGGGTGGGAAAAAGGCTGAAACTGATTGGAAAACATTTCTTCCTACTGCACTGAAGAGATAGTTCAGAAAACAGAATCTGCTCACAGCACATCAATTTGGTAAGCCAGGTAAGGTGAGCAGGAGATGCCTTTTCCAAAATACTCTGCAGTGTAGCAGAAGACAGACAAGAATAAAGTCTAGTGGCATGTAAATACTTAGTTATGTAAAAGAAACAAACATAACAAACAATCTCATGGTAAGATACACAGATCAGAAGGTCATATTCCCAATATCTAACATCACCATTTAGGAAAACTCCCAGGCGTCAGGCTCTCTCCATAGCAGAGAGGTGTCACCCCCAGAGCTACAGCTTCCCACAGCCAGTGATCCACCTCTTCAGGCTCAATGGTCTTATTTGTAACAGTTTCCAAATTTTGAGTCTTCACCAAAACCAAGCATTTCATATTTGCAAAGGCAAAGTTTCAGAGAAGTGAAAAACAATCTGGTTGATCAGGCATCACCAGTTACACTCAAGCCAACAAGCAGGCAATGGAGTCACACACCGAGCAACTATGGTTTATCCACACCTCCCTTTTAAAAAAAACAAAAACAAACCACAAATCTTTTACTGAAAAAACATATTTTGAGCATTCACAGAGTGTGATAGTTCTCACTTCCCTATTCATTAAAGCAGAAAAAATCCTAGAAAAATATCGCTTTTTTTTTATATGTACATATATTTTTACTGTATTGCAAGTACTTCAATGCCTTACTACATCTCCTTGCCAGAAGGAGAGTGGCTTTTGAACTGGATATCAAATTTACTGGCTTTATATTTACTGGATTTCAAATTTACACTAAATACATTTACTGGATTTACTGGACTCAGGGAAAGTCTGTGTTGTGAACTGAATGAGGCACGACTCCCATGAAAATTATAGGGGGTGATGAAGTGATGTAAAAAAATCTTGCAAAACATGAATAAAACAGTTGTGTTTTATGCTTCATTACACAGCCTTAGTTCCAACATTTTCTAACCTCCCAGAGTTTAAAAAGGAAAGTTTAATAATTTCCGTAATTTTTCCAGAGGTGTTGAAACTTTCTATCTGCTTGCTACTTCATCCACAGAAACAACCAACAGCAGGGAGAGCGTATTAGCATCTGTGGATCTGTACCAGAAGATAAAAAATTTTGTTTCATAAACAACTGCCTACAGCAGAGTAAAGACAAGACCCAAGAAAACTGCATTTCCTTACAAAGTCTGCAAGGGACTACGCTCTCATGGTGCAGGTTCTGGAGGCTTCTGCTTTTTAACCTGCTCAGTGTCTGGTGAGACACCGGAACAGATTGCCCAGAGAAGCTGTGGATTCACCATCATTAGAAGTGTTCAAGGTCAGGCCAGACAGGGCTTAGAGCAACCCGATCGAGTGGAAGATGTCCTCTACGTCCCTCACAGGTAAAACCTCCCCAGCCGCACCACTGCAGCCCTCAGTCAGGGTCTCCCTAGCTGTTCTGTGGGGCTAAAGACTACTCAGTCAGGTGGGGCAAGGGCTGGAGGACATTCAGCTGTGCTGCTGGGACCCGTACATGAAGTCTGATTAACACCAGTGCTGTACAAGACTACAGCACGCACAGAAGAAACATCTGCTATTTTGGCAGCTCACATCTGATTCCTGAAAGACTCGCAGCCTGGCAAACGGGACAGAGCAGTGATGTGGAGGGAAAAGGGTCCCCTCAACAGTGCCGAGTCCTCCAGAACTCAGCCTGACCTTCTCTCAAGAAATCAAAACACTAAGAATTTGCAGAGAAAATAGTATCTAAAACCAGGCCCTCACAACCGCCTCCCGAGTGCCCATGGACAAGTCCCTGCAAAGCAAGCAGCTGTTGCAGCTGCTAACTTTATGGAAGAGATTGCCCCGTATCTCAAGTCAGTACACGCAGGGACGCAATCACCCCTGCGAGCTGCGTTCGGGAGTCACGGTCCCAGGGCGTGGGGCGAGTGCCTCCCACCAGCAGCGACTGCAGAGGGCTGGCAGCGCTGCCAGGCCGGGCGCTCAGGGGCCTTCAGCAGGTAGGACTGGGTCCCTGTTTGTCATGGGAAGGAGCTGGGATCCACTGTGCAGGTGGAAAGTATGGAATTAGGGTCCAAGCAGGCACAGCACCCAGAACATGCACAAAACCCAAAGCATGGAGCCAGAAACATGGCAGAAGGAGAGGGGGCAGTTGCCACTACCTGAACCGAATTCTGCCGCCACCAATACCTTTGACCTGCTGATAATACCCTGCCAAAGTAAGTCGGATGTTCCAAAATCCCACAGGAATACTAAATGCCATGTATTTTCTTCTGTCTTGTGTATATGTCCCCATAATCCATTTTCCTGCAGACTAATTACAAAATTCATACACTATAGCTGCGTCAAGGCCCTCCATCTTCCTTCCCTCCGTCCATTCCTCCTCCTCCTTGATACAAACTACAAAACCCATCTTCTCCTTCAGCCATTCCTTCCTGCACCCTCAACAGGATGCAAAGGCAGGAAGGGTAATGCTCAGAATATACATGCAAGAAAAAGGTTATTATTCCAGAAAGTTAGCTGTAAAGTGAATAAATAAGACACTGGGTGTAACTGGAAGCTAATACACAGTTGTAAGATTATACGCGTAATATGTTGTATTAAGAACTTCTTACCTAGACAAAGGAGTTATTCTGAAATAGAAATGAGAATGCCAGTAGGTTTCTCCAGCTTCTCTTGGATTAGTTCAAACAGATACGACCCATTTTCACTTTAAAGCCTCTACTTTACACAACTGTTCAGAGGGCTTCATCTTCAGCACAACGTTGCTTAAAGAAAAACGCATACGAACTTGCATATCATTCATATCTAATGCCTTGCCAACCCACACCTTCTTTTTACTATCTAATTATCATGTGGAAGCCTGTCAAAAGTGCCAAAAGCTTTTTTTTTTTTTAAGCTGCTACTTTTATCATAAGGAAAAACAAAAAAGGATGAAAAATTCTGAAAGACCTGGTCACTGTAACAATGCTCATTTGTTTCCCAAGGTTTTTGCCCACAAAAGATCAGAGGAACACCTGGACTTCACTGCACTCTGTACCTGCCACCTTGGGAAGAGTTTTGACGGACTGAGCTTATTTGACTGCCTCATGTTTCCACTCCCACATTCAGCTCATACAGATGGCAACATACAATAACTGAGGTTTAATATGCAGCTCTTAACCATATCTCACTAAGGGACAGGTAACAGGGACTCCTAAGAGCAACAACATGTCAATTCTTCCTGGCCGTAACTGGAGAAAAGAGGAAAGATTTCACAACCATGCAAGTTGCTGACTTGCCAAGGGAGTCACAGAATTGCTGTTTGCAGCACAGAATGATTTTAAATTTTTATACAGGTCTAACATTTAACTTTAGTATGACAAACAGTTATGTACAAAGAGAAACTGAATAAATATCTACACAGCAGAACAAAAGGTACAACAAACTGCAAGTAAAAACAGATCATTTACACTATTAAGATAAATGAAGTTTTTTTAGTAGAAACTTACTACATTTACAGCACTTCCACAGTGCACAGAAGTCACGACAACAAAGACATTACTTTTCCTTGGCTTACAAAATGAGGTTTCACTCTGTTGAACATCAGGGATCAGTAAGGACCTATTAAACAACTTCGATCCAGAACCCGAACAAGCTGCCTCACTCAATCTGGAAGCAAATGGTTGAAATTAATTAAATAAATGAAGGTCTGAACAACACCGGTGCCTCTGCAGGGCACCATGGGGCATGCTCCCCTTACTGCACAGGGTTTGTGCCCTAAACCACAGCTGAAACGGCACCCCGTGCCGCTCAGGTCTCTGCAGTGAACGAACCCACCCAGACAAGCTGGTAAACGGAGCAATGGGTGCATAACACTAATTGTTTTAAAATCACTTTATATATTTTAGCCAATACGAAATCTAGTAATCTTGGTTAATACTAACCTGTGTAGGGCAGGAAGTGCTCCGTACCACAGCTGGGAACACCCAAACACAGAGATTGTCACCCTGCCACACTCAAGATGTTTGAAATAGCTTTTTCTTCCCCCTGATGTATTTGTCCTACTTCTAACCCACTCCCTCAAGACACTTCTTTTTTAAGGGAGCCTTTTTTAACTGGAAAAAGTTAGAAATAGCCAGGAGAAGGTGGCCTGCAGATTTTATCCTTGGGGGAAGCACACGAGCAGTGCTGAGATAGCATTTAAAGAGCGCTGCTAGGAGTGGTGAAGGCAGAGAGGTTTTTCCCTTGGTTGCTTCTTGGGATACAGACTGCCATGGACTTTGCAAATGTTTGCTCACTGAGCTGAGTACAGGACCGGCAGACACTGTGTAGAACCAGAATTACAAAGATCAAAACGCTTGTGGTGTTTTCCTAAATATCTTTCCTCACCTTCTCTGGTACCTGCCAGTGGTCCATGGGATATCATCTAAGAAAAATGGGCTGTAGCAAAATATCTGCCCCTTGAATCTCATGTTCCACTTCTTCAATGGATTAACAAGTTCCTAACACTAGATATTAAAACTCTGACAAAAATACAAGTGGCTTCCTCCACCACCGATTTTAGTGATTGTTCCAAATTAAAACCAAACCACAAAGGATACACAGCCTTTGCAATTCTGTCATTTTTAGGGTCTTTACTAAAAATCAGCAGTTTCTCTTATTCTTGTGTTTTGTGCTAAGCTGCTAAAATATCTACATGCTGGGAAGAAAAAAAAATCTCAAAAGCATGAACTTTATTATCCTTCTCCCTCTCCCCAGAGAGGCTTCAGCCAGGCAGCCACTACTTCAAAGCTTCACATCACATATGCCTAGAGACTTGAACTAAGAGAAGCAACTGCCAAATTCAGAAGGCAGAAAGAGGCTTAGATTTAGAGGGCTCCTCGAGGCGAATTTTTTTTTTTTTTAATTTAAAACTCAAAAATAAAAACTAGAAAAGAGAAAAACCCTGAAGTTACACCCTCCTGGAACAACATGCACACAGATCTCCCATACTCTTCTGAGTCACAGCTACCAGGGTTAATAACCCAGCATCGACCAAATGGTTTCTGAGCTTTGCAAAATCCTACAGAGCCTTGCAGGAATCACTGGAGCTGAAATCACTTCAACTTTTTGCAAGAGTAAACGAACAGGACACAAAGCTACTCACTCCAGGGCAAGGTTCTTAATCTACTCCCTCCTACATGGGACCACTGGAGATGGCTGCTAGCTCCTGCAAGAGTATTTTTGTTTAAATTCCTCAACACACAGAGATCTTGTGGATCATCTTCTTCCCCTTGTATCGAGTCTGCTGTAATCAAGAGAAATGCTTGTCACAGTCATCCAGACTGGATTCTGAGAACTGAGCTACAGCATTACACCAATGATGTTTGTTACCAATTAATTTGCATTCTATTTTTAGGGTACGCTTTTTCCTGCAAAGCTATGAAACAAGCTGATCAATGTGCATCTGAAACCAGCATGTTCCCAAGAAAGGCAACGTAAGGAAGAGGAGGTCATTGGACCAGTACTCTTTAATATCTTCATCAATGACATAGACAGTGGGATTAAGTGCACCCTCAGCAAGTTTGCAGGTGACACCAACCGGAGTGGTGTGGTTGACATGCATGAGGGACGGGATGCCATCCAGAGGGACCTGGACAAGCTCGAGGAATGGGCCCAGGTGAACCTCATGAGGTTCAACAAGGCCAAGTGCAGGGTCCTGCACCTGGGTCGGGGCAAACCCCAGCATTAGTACAGGCTGGGAGATGAAGGGATGGAGAGCAGCCCTGCCGAGAAGGACATGGGGGTACTGGATGAAAAGCGGGACACGAGCCAGCAATGTGCACTCGGAGCCCGGAAGGCCAACCATATCCTGGGCTGCATCAAAAGCAGCATGGCCAGCAGGTGGAGGGAGGGGATTCTGCCCCTCTATTCTGTTCCACCGTGGCCCCACCTGGAGTCCTGCATCCAGCTCTGCAGCCCTCAGCACAGGAAAGACATGGACCTGTTGGAGAGGGTCCAGAGGAGGACCACCAAAATGATCAGAGGGATGGAACACCTCTCCTGTGAGGACAGGCTGAGAGAGTTGGGGTTGTTCAGCCTGGAGATTAGACAGCTCTGGGGAGACCTTGTTGCAGCCTTTCAGTACTTAAAGGGGGCTTCTAAGAATGATGAGAACAGACTTTTTAGCAGGGTCTGATGCCATAGAACAAGGAGTAACGGTTTTAAACTAAAAGAGGGTAGATTTAGACTAGATATAAGGAAGACATTTTTCACAATGTGGTGAAACACTGGCACAGGTTTCCCAGAGAGGTGGTAGATGCCCCATCCCTGGAAACATTCCAGGTCAGGCTGGACGGGGCTCTGAGCAACCTGCTCTAGTTGAAGATGTCCCTGCTCACTGCAGGGTAGTTGGACTAGACGACCTTTAAAGGTCCCTTCCAACCCAAAGAGTCTATGATTCTATGATTGTTCTTTTGACAGAAAGTATACTTCTCTCTCAAAAGTGCAAAAGAAAATCCTAAGAAATACCTAGTTGCGAAGTTTGAAAATGCAAGAAAAAAAATAGATTATATGCAATTAGGAATTAAATTTTCTGTGTATAAAACTATTGTGAGAACACCTGTGAGCCTGGGGCTATTACATTTTTTTAATCAAATGTGATTTCATATTCTGCAAAGAATGCAAGAAGGAATTTTTTTTTTAAAAAATGAGATATAGCTTCAGGGGAAAAAAAAAAAACAACACAACAAAACACACAGAGACACACATGAAAGCAACCACGAAAGCTAAACGTTCAAAGAAATGCAGGAATCCCAATGGTAAAAAAATTATGCTAGTCTACTGTGCTTTGAATGGGTAACTGAATTGAAAATTAAATTTATGATGCATATGTAATTTTCCACCTATATGAACTTTTAATTCAATTATAAATCATGCTTGCAGCAGTCAAAAAGTACTTTTCCTCTTTATAACAGTCTTTTAGTGGCTGCCTGCCTCTCCCTACATTGCCTTCCACATTGTTTTAAAACTTTGCCTACCATCACTCCGCCTGGTGCAATATAGAAAAAAGGGGATGACTTCTACCTGCTACAATGCAAAACAGATGGGTATCGCTTCTAACTTGGATTAATTTATTGATGCTGTGCAACACATGGTGCCACAAGCAGCTGCAATGACAAAAGCCAGAGTCCAGTTCCACAAGACACAATGGCCAATCTAGAAGCCCCCAGCCTGCCTGCAGCACCCGCTACTCCTATAATTTATCTTCTGCTGCCTCTGAAAGCTGATTTAATTCTCCAACCTGGCAGAAAACTAACCCAACAAAAGCAAAAACAAAGTACCACACACAAACATTGCGTACATTTTTCTGTCAGGTTAGCATGTTAAATTAACTCTGACAAATTAGTCTGCCAAGTGTTGAGTGGGTAAAACCACAGAGAGCAAGAGAGGGAAGGGGAAGCGAGACCTTCCTCCCAAGCAGCCGCACTGTGTATGTCAGCTTATCTGCCTGAGCTATTGTAGCCTGAAAATGGGAACGGATGGCCAGGGAGGGGGGACATCACATTTGCCCCCAAGACCAGAATCCACTTAACCTCAGTCTCCTGAATTTTATACTACCATCTCCCAGCTCCCAAAGCTCTCTGGTTTGTTAGTCTTTACTCCTAAGCAACCCTATACGCTCTCTTATCACACAAAGCCCATCATCTTTCACATCCCTTATACAGTCTCCCCCTAATCTATGCTGTATTATTTCTCTTAATTGAAAAATTGAAACATTATCACATAGTGCTACTCATCTTCAAGGTCAGTAGTTAGAATTGTTTTATTACATCAAGAATACCAGGTACTCTTCATGTAATAATATCAGAAACCAGGTAAATTTTATAAGCAGCAGCAGATACTTTGAAAGAACCCTTTCTGCTTTCATCCAGCTTGGCCCAGGGCAGGGCGAGGCAGGGAGTAAGAAGTGCTAGGTTGCCCCGGTATTCACTCCCTCTGTTTAAACAAATTTTAGAAATAAGTATATCAATCACCCAGGGGCATGTCTTCACATAAGAGGTTAGAGTGCCAGCAAGAGTATCTTACCTAGGAATGACAGCTACAGAATGGAATCTCTCAAATAACTTACACATGAGACAATGCTGGAATAAACCGCACTACTCTGTTCATTGCTGTAAAGTTTCACCTTAATGCCTTATAACCGTGAATGCCATAAAAAAAATGAGTAGATACAGATATATTGCTCCTGGGAGACCATACCAACAAACATATTGTCCAACTTCCATGAATTTTAGTTATAAAACATTCACTTAACACAACAGCAGACATTTTTCAATTCCATAGCTGAACGTTTAATCTCACAACTCAGTTTCTTAACTGTTTCCAAAAACGAAAACAAAGCATCCAGGTCATAAAAGAAAGCTGAAATACAGTTCAGGTAACTGTGATTTAATTCAGTTATGAATTTGTTCTGAAAGACTACTGGTGTGATAGTCAGAAACATTTTTTTCAGACTTGTGCAGATAACATCCTTATTCTAAGCCTTCCAGATAACAGACTGTCAAATGTAGAAAAAAAAAAAGTAAGCAAAACCCACCATACAGTAATCAATCATACTGGGGGCATGGGAGGAATCCCATAACCAACAACCTTACCATTTGTATCCTGTTTATTCAGCTTTAAAAACAGAGGTGGAAACACTGAGCTATTAAATAATAGAAAGGCCAAGTAAACTGCTACATCCATATTGCCATCCCACCTTTAAAATGACTGGGCTTAGATCTTTCAATAAATCAGAACTGTTGAAAATGTAAAGCCTTGATTTTACTTCGATCCACCAATCTTTGCTCAAAAGAGGCCAAGAGTTTTTAATTTTCAGTTCTGAACATGATCAGTGTCCATGAACTTTTTGATAAACAAACTATTAATAAAACTTCAGACCTACAGAAGCACAGTTCAAGCCCAGCATGAGTCCTATGGCCCCTTGTTCATAGAATCATTAAGGTTGGATCATGATACTAAGAATCTCATCTCAAGAAAAACAGAGTGGAACAAGTAAGCAACTTTTCAGGACTAGCGTACCGACCACGCTTCTTCACGAATTAGAAAGAATGATGGTAAGAGATCAGAGACTGGGAGACAACATCTCTCAAAGAAGATGACAGCACAACTTCCCCAGCTCCAGCTGTCACAGCAGCACAGCCTTTGATAACCACTGGCTCCCTATACAGATTTTAGTTTTGACCCAGAGAGTGCTCATGGAGTGATGATCGCCACTCGCCCCTCTTTGGTTCACATCATGGCCAAGTCTTGGAAGTGCACTCCGACAGCGCACCAGGAGCGCGCGAGTGCTGCTGTGTGTTTGGCGCACGGCATCAGACTAGAGCTAGTCCACAGTAAATGCAGAGACGTACGGATAGCCGAGTCCTCACCGTGAGCTGTTCTGCTTTACAGATTTCTTCCTCTTGTCCCACAGTTCCTGCTAATGTAGGCATAGCACGAGAATATGGCATTTCTGAGCTAGTGCATCTTACACATACCTCCTTTAAAATGTTCTGCCCTTCAGCTCCAGATCCTGTAGCATATCATTCGAGAAAAGGTTTATCTGTATGCCACCGGTAGCTGACCCCAGCCTACAATCTGCCAGACCACACACCAAAACCCCATATTTTAAAAATGGACCTTTTCTCACTTCTCAGCAGAGAAAGGCCTCAAGCCTTGCAAAACATAAATGCTTAACTTAAAAATTGTATGTATAAAATCTTTTGTCCCAAAGGATCCCTAATTAGTTGATTAAAACATCTGAACACAGAGGAAGTTACTTATTTCCAGACTGAAATACAGCCACCACAGGGATCTCACACACACGCACGCTGTCTAGCATAAAAGGGAAAAAAAGAAAAAACATACCCTCACACCTCCCTCTATGCATGGCATTATACAGAGTAAGCTAAACTACAGTAGTGTGTATTTTTGACTATGAGAGACTAAATTTCTAAGAATCCTCATTTTCTTAGACTCAACTGGAGTTTGCCATGAGTGTTTTCACAGTTTGAAATTGCAGACCTACGAAGTCCACAGCCAAACTGCTCTCAGCTGCACAGCATCGGGATTTCATCTCTTACCCCAAATCACATCAGTAATTGTTCAGTGTGTTACACTGAGCTATTTTAAATATGCTTTATATCCATGCCTCATATAATCCATGGTCATGAACTCCTTAAATTAAATTTTAAAATTCAATTCAAAATTCAATTTTTAGGTTCACAGTCAGGAACCTAAAAAAGATGGCCTGATTTTTCAGATCACTTGAGCATAGTCCTGGCTGTCACTGCCCTATTATTTTGGCCTATATTTGGAAGATGTAAAGCAAAAAGGCAGAAGTGCAGGCACTGGTTCAAATAAAGACTGGCCTGAGTCTCAGGATATGCTAATGCCTGTCAGGTTTTTATCAGTTCAGATAAAGACCCCGTTGCCCCCTGTGGCCCAGCCAGCCTCACCAGACCACCCATCTAGCCACAGACCTCGCTCACCTCCAAGAAGCCGTCCTCCGCCGGCGTGCAGTTCATCGGACATTGAGCAGTAGGACCACGTCCTGTAACACGTTAAGCCTGACCTGCTTACTGCAGGGTCAGGAGGAGGACCCACCTGCCGGACCCCGCAAGCGGTTTAAAGCAGCATCACCATTTGGGAGTTGGAAGGATGCTTTTTAGGCAGCAATAGGTCTGTGTAAAACACTTTGGGAAATGCTGGACAGGGAAGGGGAAAGGAAGCAAACAGAGTGGTAACTGGTTTTAGTAAACATAAAATAAGTATGAAACTGACTGTCTGTCAGCATCTTTCTCAGGTTTCAGCA
Organism: Phaethon lepturus; assembly: GCF_000687285.1. NCBI lineage: Eukaryota > Metazoa > Chordata > Aves > Phaethontiformes > Phaethontidae > Phaethon > Phaethon lepturus. Next base: position 6,762 of record NW_010552365.1, on the reverse strand, counting down.
AGATTTCCCCCTTGCAAGGGGAAAAAATAAACAAAAAGCTACTCCTAATGCTGCCGATTTCAGGGTACAAACTCTCCACAGCCTCAGGGAAATTCTAGACACCACCGCCCAGCCATCCCAGGGTGTACAGCCGGGGCGTACAGGAGCTGCAGCGGGAAATCTCAAAAGCTGTTTCTGTTTGTTGCGTTTTTCACCGCAGTTGTAAGAAAAAGAAACATCAGGTTTTCATGAACTACAAGGTTCTTTACAAAAGTTTTAATTAAAAAATATTTGCTTTTACTAGCTTGAAACAATGATTGTTCTCGATCTTGTCTACTTACATATTGAAATGTGCTCATCTATCCTGTATCTTAGGAACCTCACATTTAAAAGCTTTGCTTAGGCACCCGTCCACACACAATTCTCAGACATCTACAAGCCAGTAGCAATGTTTCTTATATTGACTTGCAATGGATTGTAGAAGTTATACTTCAAACCAAGAGATATTTCTTCTTTCTTGTTTGCAGGAAACTTAGGTAAAGTTTCCAATCAAATACAGGTTCTATGGTATTAAGAAATGCAAACCGCTTTTACCACAATGAGGTGTTTATTTCAGACTTTAAATCCAAACAGGCAATTAGTGTCTACATTCCACAGTATCTAAAAACACTGCTAGAGTTCTCTGATACATTTTCAAATGAGTATATTTATTCAATAATCAGTCATTTCAAAGCAAGACAAGAAAATGATGGACCACGTCACATTTTACTCTTTGGAAGTAATGGAGTGTGGACAATCTCGCTTAATTACTTTCCAAAGAATTAATTTAGCGAAATCATGTTAACATATCATTATCCCCACCCCCCAAAAAAACCTCAGGGAGCTACTTCCACATTTTAATTATGTAATGGACGAACATTTTAAATTGTGTTTCATGGAAGAGCATCACCTATAGTTCCTTCTGCACTACCCTAAGCTTTCACAATTCCTTATGGTTGCCCAATTAGTGTCATTTGCAAACAGCAAGCACCCCACAAAAAAATATAGTCTTATTATACTGTTTCACGCAACCTTCCTACTTATTCTCTCACATCTTCCTTGAGATTTTAATCATCAAAAGACAGGTTCTTCATTACAGCCTGGAAAAATTTCTTCTGACAAAAGGACTGCAGCATCAACTTTAAAATCTTCATTTTAAATTTCTAAGGAAAGGAGAAACAGAAGGGAAGTCAGGACAAAACCTATTAAAATGTTGTCACTGACTGGCGTATTCCCTCACTGCCTCCTCACATATTAACTTTTTAATAATGTACTTCTAATACAATTTTAATCCTTATTTGAATTGTTTGCGTGTGATTTAAGCTTCAGTAAGAGAATGAGTTTTGCTATTCTTCATTAGAGCTTAAAATACATATTTTATCAACTCTATAAAGTACTATTAAATTTTTTTAAAACTCCTTGAAGATCATATAAACCATGTTTTTCTGCTGAGAGCCCAATGCTTTAATTTGCAATTCTGTATGTTGTTTTATTCATGATAAAATACTTGATACTTGTAGTTTCTCTCCGTACTGCTAACACTGACACAGATTCTCTGTTGAAGTTTGACTATCACCGAAGGATTCTCTCATGACTGATCTATGTTTTCATTTGTTTTTAAAAGTTTAGTTTAAAAAAAAAAAAAAAAAAGGTGGGGGGTTAAATTCCAGTAACTACAATTAACACCATCTATGACTAAAACGAGCTTTAGTAATTCACGATTTGGAAATACATAGCTAATTAAAGGGCAAGAAATTAATTTTACTTCTATAGTGTCTTATTAAAAATAATAGTTTGAACTTTAATAGGCTAACAATATATATTGTGAAGGTGCCCATTACAGCAGTTATTTTTATTTCACACTGCACTGATTTATCCTGCATTCTATTACTGCACACACAAAAAAATATGTTTCTGTGTGCCACCCCTCCACTTCATTCCAGGGTAGAAGAAAACAGGTTCTAGAAGGAAGTTGATCAAAAAAACTACTTATATTCTACATAGCTCCAAAAGGTGCGAAACAGACACTTAATGTAAAGTCCAATCCAGCATTACATTTAAGGGTTCTACTGTAAGAGCCAGAAGAAATCTCAATGGAAGGAAAAATAAGAAAATGGTCTCCAAGCAATTCTGGGTAATAAAATCTTCTACTGCCCTACAAAACTGATACAAGCTTGGTATAGGGTCTCTTTTCCACTCCCAAGTTCAAAAAAATGGTGCTGTCCTGGAGAGAACAGGTCTAGAGACAAAACATGGGAAAGCCCGATTTGTCCATCTGCCTCTGTTGTTATAGGCTTTTGAGAAAAACAACAAACATGAGTAACACTATTAATATGTTTGCAACTTCTTTTTGAACATGCTTGCAACAGCTTTTCATACACACAGTGCGCGAATCTGCCCAGTGAGAACCAAATTAAATCCCACTTTGCTTTGCATTATTCCTAGGAAGTGATCACAGTAAAACAAATTACAGTCTCTTCCAACCCTTGACGGATTTGAACTAGTGACCTGAAAGCCCTATACAGCTCAACTTACCATTGTTCCTTCCCTAATCCATACTATATCGTGCAATTTTGGTCCAGCTGCAGAAAGAGAGTAACTGGCTGTATTTCGGAAGTTTAGGGAGAGGAAGTGTGACAGTCAAATGGGAAAGAAGAGTCGACTGTCAGAATAATACTGCCCATAAAGGTTTCCTGTTTGTGGTGTTCCACTTCCTCACCAACAGGGCATCATTCCACTTCTAGATACATGAGTCAGGGAGAAAATGTACATATATTTGATTTATTTTCAGGTATGCTGGATTAATTACAGAAGCAGAAGATTCAAACTGGAAATTAACTGACCAAAACTAGTATATGAACTGATTCACACTATTCACTTTGCATGACTTAAAATAAATAGTGACAGACAGTTATCAAAACTATTACCCGTCAAAAATCTTAATATGATTTAGTGATTTTGAGGGGAGGGAAGGAGAGAAAAGGAACTGTTGCTTTTTAAGCGTTTTTTTTAAATTATTATTCTGCCTTTTTTTTAAATAAATGTTAATGTAGTTGGTATAACTTAAGAATTTTCTCAAACTCTAGGTTCTTCTACTAGCAATTACACTTCAGGTAATCACTTAAAATGAACTGTAATATTATGGAATCCCTTGCCAAAGAAATCAATTGCATTAAGAAAGAATTTGTTTCACACTTTTTTTTACTGCTTTACCCAGATATTCTAAATTTGAAATTTCTGTCAAACAAGGCATCCGTGGTTAAAGAAATGGCCATTTGACAGCTACAATTTTCCCACTAGCCAAGTGAAGAATATTAAAAAGAAGCTACAAGTTGCAAATTAATTAAGGATAAATTTTCACTTCCTTCTCTAAGTCCACCCAGGCATTTTGCAGAGCACAGGAATCACAGATTTCACCCTTTCCATTCTACTTGCCTAATAATCTTGCCGACAGCCATTAGCATGGTGCAGGCCATGTTCATTAGGTCATCGTCACAGCTACAAATGTGGAATTGTGGTCAGAGGACCCACAAACCTCTGCCCGCACCCAACATGCCTCCCCAACCTGCCTATAATCACCACTGATCACTCTTGCAGTTCAGTAAATCAGCTGGAGGCAAGATGAACACTCCCTGTAATTCCAATATGTTCTGTAGAGTTTCATGTCCAGCATGGTTCTCTCCATCAGTTTTTAAGCAGACGCTAAAAACCTCAACACTGTCTTGCCTTATCAGTATTCTGCCACTTTTACCTTCAGCTTAACTAGCACACTACTAACAGCCTGATCGACTGTAGATAAACGTAATGGCTTTCTACCTAAGAACACATTCAAAAAATGTGTAGACGTGGCACTTCAGGACATGGTTTAGTGGGCATGGTGGGTTAGTGGGTTGACAGTTGGACTTGATGATCTTAAAGGCCTTTTCCAACCTTAATGATTCTGTGAACTACATAAAAGTTACATCAGTACCTAGGAGGGTATCTATAACCAGGCACGGTTAGTATTTTGCAGGCTTTACTTTTCAACATGCAAAATAAACCGTGTTCTTTGTCACCTAGAAAGTGAGATGTAAATTGAGAATTGTTCTTAGAGAGGCATTAAGAGGAGTTATTTTAATACCTGTCTTAAAAATAAACAAATAAACAAACCGAATAGGCACAGCGACTAGCAAAACATTTTGTGCATCTGAAGAGACTGTCCTCTGAAAATCAAGAGGCAGATTTCAAATGAATGCAAGAAACTCCTCCAAAGTAGGTATATACTTTCCTCTGAGTTTACAGCTACAAAAATTAAGGCAACAAGAATGAAATAACTTGCCTAAAATCACACTGCAAGTTTGCATTTCTTGCTTTGATGCCATCTCAGACTGACACTTGCATTCATTAACACAACATTTCTCAAATGACAATCCTACCCTTACTGTTCTGTAAAACAGAGTTGAAGAAAGTACGTGTCTTTGAACTAGCTGTGCTATATATTTGCCCTACATTTTAGACGTGCAGCTCAAAATGAACAGATTTTCCTCACCTCTCTCTTCTCTCCCTTCCTTCTCCATTTACTGAATTTTTTACACATTGCAAGCCATAAAAATATGTTACAAAATAAATATGCAGACTACATCTGCATATGAGTAAAGAAGGGGAAGGGAAAAAAAACAAAAGACCCAAATTCTTCTCCTGACCCCAGAGCCCCTTCTAGATAGAAAGGGAGGTTTGGGCTATGTTTGCCCTCATAGTACTCCTTTCCTCTCTGACCAGGTGCTCCAACAGTCAAGATCCTCCTCCCTCACTCCCATCACAACCTCCTGCCCGGTGCTGCTCCCTTCCTCCCCCATCCCCTCTGCGGCTGCCACCCACCCCGAGCAGGGAGAAGAGACTGGGAAGTGGAAGAAGCTGCAGCCATTCCTTGGGACCAGGCCAGAGCTCGCTTGCTGCCCTACAGGTGACCCAAGGTTACTCTGGCAGGAGCACAGGCTTTGTATCCTGCTCTTTCCAAACACAACACGTACAGGCGGTCTCTTCGTCACTTCTTCAGTCCAAGACCATCAGAAAATTCCATCATGTCTTTACTTGTAAAACTAAAATTAATCCTTTCTTCTATGTTCAGAACAGAAAACCTTACAGCATACAGTGATGAGCGCTTCAACTGCTTACCAGCCATTTCTGTGTTTCACTTTACCCGATGTGAAAAATCACATTCTCCTTCACATCTCCACCACTTGCTTGCTCTGTTTGGTTCTTCTTTATGCCTGCTCCACTTGCAACTTCACATCATCTTTCATACTACCCATTATACTTGCAAGAGGTTTCCACTTCCCTGTAAAGCAATTTTATTTTCCTCTTTCAACCTCAAAACCCTCACTGGCATCCTCCATCTGTATTTTTTTTCCTCACAGGTCATGTGTGTCTATGTGAAATATCTGATCACCTCAAGGTAGTATTCAAAGGCCTGATTCTCTTGTTCTTCCTCATCTCATCTAACATAGCCTCATTGAAGGCTAACTCATAAAAGGAAAGGCTTCTGAATCTAACCACTTTCTTTTATAAATGCATAATAATACATGTTTACAACAGCTCTTAAGCTCACCATCTACAATGAGATGACAGCTAGACAAGCGATCTCATCAGTAACACATTCTAGAACATAATACTTCAGGATTAACTAAGATTTTTAAAACCTGTGTACAGCATAAATACATATGTCTTATTTCCTAGGTGCTCTGAGTTACAAAATCAACCTCAGTGACAGTTCTCAGAAATAAGCTACTCTGCTTATTCAAACTATTCAGAAAGTGCTGCTACTCCTACTGTTCCCATACGTATGCTACTATCATGAATACTGTAAAAGCAAAGCCCAAGGATTTTGGTAGGAAGACAGCTTGCTTAGAAACAGGTTAGAGTATAAACTTTGAAATACATTGCTGTATGTTTTCTTTCTAAAAATACTTACAACGAAATATTTATTAAGTTTAGACAAAACAGGCATCTGCTATTAGTGTACAACCCCCGTACATAGTCATAGTTTTCTCTCCTGAAGAGCTCTGAGAATTCTGCATCGCCACACAACGCACAGCCCACACGTGCGACTTGTCGTATCCTGAAAAACTGCTCCCACAATCTCAAGGTCCACATGTATTAGAGTTTTCTGCTAACCTGTCCTTTCCTTGCATCATACCACAAGGAAAATCATGTAAAATTTATCATCTTCATTCTTCCAAGAGAAAAGGCAGCTATGTTTGATGCAATTGCTGTCATGAAGCAATTTAATACAAACCTGGCTCCAGCTGTTCAGGTAGCAGCAGAAAGCCAGACCACTACTAAAAACTGGAGCAATGAGAGAGCCACAAATCAACTTTCAGTGAAATATGAGATTACAAATGCTTACAATTTTGCTGCTAGAAAGCAGTAACTAAGCTTAAAGTTTACCATGTTACTCCTTGTAATATTTAAGACACCAGATTTATTTCCCCCCAAATAACAGCAAACGCCAGCTAGCTGAATAATCCCGAACATGACACAGGCCAATCTCCAAATACCTCCTCTGAGGATACTGGCAGCTCCTCACCTCCTTCTTCCTTTTTTAAGACCCGTCACTGCAGCCCAGCAGCTCCCCTGTCACGCTGCCACCCAGGTGACGCCACCACCCCACCAACACCCGCCTTAAATAACAGAAAGGAAAAATCAGTAACTGCAGGCCAACTACCTTAACTCCACGCAGGCGTCTGACACCTAAAAACTGTCCGT